>NC_051284.1:27079194-27329194 GCF_015220745.1 Sebastes umbrosus | reverse complement strand
AGAGCCTGAATTCTCTCCCACTGATCTCTGCACAATTAAAGGATCCGATGGAACACCAACCAAGAGCACCCAACCCTCTGAAGGTAACTTTGCAACTGACATTCTAAAGAAAAAACATAACTGATATTTGAAAAGTATAGTTTTCATTGGTCCATAAAAATCTGACGAGAGTATCTAAAGGCTAAATTACCTGTAGTTCATCATATGAACATACCGAAAAGTTATAGCATATTGTATGCCAAGCGTAAAGCTAAGTTGCATCTACTGTTCTTTGAAGAAGAAAACAAATTTGGACCACTATGTAAAATCACGCATTTTTTGAAAGGTGTCTACCAAACAGTTTTTGTATTTACACATTTCATTACAATTTGAATGTTCTCGACTTAAAGGTGGATTCTGTGATTCTAATCCAATACACTTTTTATCTAATTCAATGAATATCTCCTTGCAGTTTGCTTGTTGTCCTTCTGTCTGTGCGCTGAAAAAGGTGTTCATACTCGGTCTGAGCCACTTTTGTTCCCCATTTGCAGAGCTAGGGCTCTGTATGAACACCATGTTCTTTTTTCAGAGCGCACATAGAGCAGACAGCCAGCGGACCGTGAGGAGATATTCACTGAATTTGACAAAAACTGTATTATTGTATTAGAATCCACCTTTAAAAGATGAATGGATCATTTCTACCAACCGCTAATTGGCAGAAGTACCTTTTATTGTCCATGATGAAGCAATATGGTTCATTAAAAAAATACTTTCATATTGTATTTTCAGGTGGCAGTCCTCATAAAAGAGACTTCTCCAGGTGCAGCGTTCTGTCAGTGGAATCCAGTGTATCCATACCGTTGAGCCTGGACAGTCTTGGTCCAGGTGTATCTATCCCAGAGCGGCCCAGGCGGGCTTCTCCTTCATCAGATAGAGAAGCTCTCCATAATGAACGCAGACTGGCTCCCTCCTCCCTGCCGGATGAAGGCTCTTATCCTTCCACCCAGCAACAGCACATGGACAGCAGCTTAACCAGCAGCCAGAATACCATAGAGCTAAGAGACAGGTTTGACTCTGATCTCTCGTTATCTACCAGGTCCAGGTGTGCGGAGAGAGAGTTTGAGTTGCAAACAAGTGGTAGTTTGGAGCAAAATGCAGAAGATTCTATTGTTAGCTCCAATGCCATGTTGGAGATCCATAACCTCCTCTCTCAGGCGGAGAACGTGTTATCTGCTGGGTCCTCTGAGGCTTCCTCAACCTCCCCTGCGGCTTCCCGTCTACTCTCTGATGATGACATCTTCCTCTCCCTGAGGAAGAAAACCAGCAGACTCAAGGACTCCTCATTCTCCTCCTCCTATGCTACTGAGGATCCCAGAATTCGATCCTCCCTGCGGTGGGCCAGGTCCTCATCTGACTCCATGCTGGCCTCAGAGAAACTGAGAGAAAACTCTATTGGTCGAGAGAGTGTGACTTCATCGGGGCAACCTAATTATCCATCCACACAAGCTCTTATTACTGCTACAGGTGCATATAGAAGACCACAAGATAGCACTGTTGGTAAAGGTGCAGAGTCGTCCCTTGTTCTCTCCCAATCAGCCCGGCGGGCAGAGCCTGAGGGCTGCAGTGCTGCTCCCCCTGACAACACAGTCCCACCACAGCCACCGGTCAGCAATCCTTCACCTGTTTTAAATACACAACCGCTCACATCTACTCCTACAGACACAGCAGGTGTCACAGAGGAGGAAACACAGACTGCTCTGGAAGGTTCTTTACAGAGCAGCCCCTCCTCGCCCATCCTCCTCGAGGACACTGATCAGGGAGGGATGAGTGATGGGAGCAGTGAGAGCTCGCTGGCAGTCAGAGTGGCCAAGTTACTGCAGAGTGAATCTCCGTCCACCATGGTGTCCAGTACTCCCAGCACCACTGACCAAGAGGAGAGCAAAGCCAGAGGTAAATTGATTCACATGTTTAAATGTTACACCCTGATCCTCAGGGATTATGGTGAAAAAATTATTAAAACAATCAAACGAAATAATAAAAAAGAAACTATCTTGCATGAATAAGCTATCATCTGCACAAGCATAAAAGTTTCCATGTTGCAGAGTGGATTAAGTTGACGATATCAGGACAGCAGTGTGAGCCTCTGGAGTTGGACAAAGAAGACAGAAAGCGGATTGAAGAGATCAAGAGAGAGCTGCTGTTAAAAAATCCCATAAAGGTAAACCACTGATGGAAGAGCTGCTCTTTATCATTACACTTCACATAACAATCAGTCTCATAATTATAAAAGCTTCATCTGTGCAATTTACTTAAATTTACTACATTCATAGAGTACTGTAAATTAACAATAACAGTTTGTCACATATTTCCCTTTTTAAATCATGTTAATATTGATGAAAAAACTTGTCATTGCCTCCAATCTCTGGACAGTCAAGGTCTCGTGCTTAAGGTAACTGGTGTGTTGCAGGCATGGTGTGGCAACAAATGCACATTAGACTTTTGGAAAAATTTAAATATAACCTGCAAGTTATGTTTCAATGCAATGGAATGCAATTTTGCCGTGCTGTGATCGTTGGATGTTTGTGGTGGATGAATTTATTCACTGGGTAATATGGATGTTAATAATTAACCGTTAACCGACGATAAGAATTTTTCACCGATTAATGCTATCAGTTAAACGGTTAAAATAAATATTACAAATTAAATAAAACGCTGAACAAAACTCAGAAAAGCCTCTTCTCACTTAAAGGAGAATAGCTGGTCCACCTTACAGCCCACCCTGGTGAACTGGCGACTCAGTTGTCTGTTTTGTGCATACACTGCAGCTGGTGATAAGTGATGGATTTAACCTGTTTATACATCGGCTTCTCATTGCAGCTGGACGGCTTGTTAGGCACAAAAACCACAGCACCGCTACATGCAACGCACTAGTCTTGTCGGTTAACAATTATCGGTTAATGAGGATTGGCTATCGGTCAGAAAAAAAATTCAAAATTAGCTTCCCTACAGGGTAACATAAACTAAGACCTTGCCTAGTCTCACAGTTTGACATAGACCTCTTGTTTTTTGCTTCTTTCAGAGTCAGGGGAGCACAGATACCGAGAGCAGTGCTGTGTCCAGTATTAGAGTCCAAAGGGAGCAGGATCCACCTCAGCAAGCGAAGACATTCAATCCCCTAGGTGTTGCTAACAACCAGCCATCCCAGCCGCTGCAGGGCCTCCACACAGATCTCTCTGACTCCAGCCTGCAGCTTCAAAACCCACCTCGCCCAGATCTAGAGGCTCAGATACGTGAGATCGCTGCCAGAGAAGGTGTAACCCTCCCTAGGACAAACCTTCAGGCCCTCACATCTATCACTATCGCCACTCGCAAACGCTCCACCTCCCCCTCTCCCTCCACGCCGCCTGCGTCTCCCCTCAGCCCAGCACCAGAGCTGCTCCACCTGGCCGAGCTCTCCACAGGAGCAGTCCAACTTCCTAACAGGCAGCTTCCCCCTATGGAACAAGAAGATGAAGCAGTGTTTGAACCAAGCAGTAGTCTTGACACCAGAAATAAAAATCTGACTTCTCCATCACCAGGGAATCAGAAGAGGCAAAATGCTGTAGGAGGCCAGTTTGAAGAGCCTCCTCCACCCTTACAGGGTTTAGGTAGAAATGATGTGAATGCTACGGAGGACAACGTGGAGTTTTTCAGGCGAGATGACGAGTTATCCGTCCAGGACGGCTCTGTTTCTGGTGTTAGTCACAAAGCTGAACAGGCCACAGGTTCATCCACATCTGAATCCCCAGCCAGGACAGGTCACGTCTCGCATGTCCATCTCACTCTGTCCCCCAAAGCCACCGATCACAGCTTGTCCACTGCTGCCCTCTCCAGTCATTCTGATGCTGTTACGGGGCTGCCACGTAAAGAATTTGTCCCCCTCAGACCCTCCTCTTCTGCTGCCAGCAGTCCGGCCGAAGGTGTCGGTTTGTCCAGTCCACCAAAGTGGCACGACGCCAGAGAGCCAAAAAGACAGCGGGTGCCTGAAAGACCAGAGACCTCCACCCTGTTCAAAACCGCTGTGCCTCAGAGAAGGAAGACCTCCACATCCGCACAATCCTTTACACCTCGTCACAGAGTTGTTGTGTCACCAAGACCTTTCACGACTACTGAGACACCAGGTAGGCTTGTTATGAAATGTTTATAGTTTTATTGTACAGTACCCAGCCATTCACTGTGCTGTTTATCACATTATAGATGAGGGCAGAGTTCTAAACTAGAGGACAGATAAGAACATACTGTGTTAGTTTGTTTGTGTTTTATAATATTTGCTTCCATGAGGCTACATATTCTGTTGCTGCACTCTTAGCTAAATTAGACAAGATGTCAACATGACTTTATTCTAATTGATCTGTGTAGTAGCTAAAGATAATTTTATGTTCCTTCTCACCCTACAACAGTTCCTGTTCTGTTGCCTTATAAACCTCGTGGCAGTGAGGAGCTTTTCTACGTCCCTCAAACAGAAGCTGATGTCTCCAACACCGACTCTTCTGACACCACCATGGAGAGCTCCCACACAGGTACATTAGTCTCAAATATATTTGATCATCAACGTAAATCATATGAACATTGGTTGCACTCCACAATTTCCCCTCCATTACAATTTGTTGGGCTGTCCCCTAAAAGTCAGTCTGACTGTGTGGAAATCTGAATTTTCAAATCACAGATTAAAATGTGGATCTTACAGGTAAAACATGAGGCTAATGTTGGCTGATACAGGAGTTAAGAGAGGCTGTAATGACACTAACAAAAGTAAAGAAAGAAAAAGTAGAAGAAAGTAGAAGAAAGCAAAAGTAGCGGAGTTGGGACCGACTACAACGGTTGTGCTCACCGGAGACTATTGGGCTCCACTCAGCAATCACAGTTACCACGGGGTGACAGTGCATTATTTTGACCAGCAGTGGGAACTTCAGTTGCATGCATTGACTGTTTTGAAGACAGAGGAGAGGCATTTTGCTGAAGCGTGCGCCGAGCACTTTATGCAAGAAGCAAAACAGTGTAACATTGAAGTAGAAGTAGGGCTGTACGGAATAGGTCGATGCTTCATTCATAACATTCAAATTATTATTATTGTGGCCAAAGTCCACAGGTCTTCTCTCTCTGACACACTCAATCTGTCTCTGTAACGTCATTCGAAGCTTCATTGGAAAACCTCAATAGAAGCTTTGAATATAAAAAAATGACATTCAGTACAGCACTACTGATTGAACATAGTCAAGTCAGCACACTGACACGTTGACAGCTGTTGTTGCATGTTGGGCTGCAGTTTGCCATGTTATGATTTGAGCATATTTTTTATGCTAAATGCAGTACCTGTGAGGGTTTCTGATCAATATTTGTCATTGTTTTGTGTTGTTAATTGATTTCTAATAATAAATATAAACATACATTTACATAAAGCAGCATATTTGCCCACTCCCATGTTGATAAGATTATCAAATACTTGACAAATCTGCCTTTAAGGTACATTTTGATCAGATAAAAAATGTGTGATTAATTTGCGATTAATCATGATTAACTATCGACAATCGTTTGATTAATCACGATTAAATATTTTAATCGATTGACAGCCATAGTAGTAATAATGTTTAAAATGATTTTAAAAATTGATGTATAAAAATGAAAAATATCTAATAGATAAGAAAAATAATGCATGTGTTAAATGAATATCCTGAAGCTTTTGCATATTGAAACTGACTGAACTCAAACATCGGAAATAGTATTACAAAAAAAAGAAGGAAATTAGAAATTGAGGAGTTTATCAAATCCAGAGAACTGAATTGTCAGTTGAATGAGGGGCTCTGCTCTCATTTCCCCTGAGCCTGTGTGGGTAGCAGCTGGTCTATTGTAACATACACCAGGCAGGGCATTAATTATTCATGTTCAGGGGCTGAGTGAGACAAAGGCTGAGCTGGGGCCCCAGCAGAGAGACCGAAGGAGAGAGGGGACTGTAGACTCCATATCTTTGAATATCTTCTGTTCATTACTAGCAAAAAATTAACAATTTTGGTCACTTTTCCAGCAGTTATTCATCATTTGTTTATCTCAGAAATGAAGGCCATCTCGGTTTAACCATCTCTGAGTAGCACTCGTCATGAGGTAACAAGCCACTTTTGAATCCTGACCAGGCTCAGACGACGCTGTGCCCCCACGCTTCAGCAGTGAGGTCCTCGGGCACCGAGACGCTGGGTTGGACTGTGGAGTCACCATCAAACACTCAGAGGGCATCTACAGCAAGAGGCTGAAAACAACCACCATCAAAATGCAAGAGCCCGGACGCAGAGGTGAGCTGAACATGCACACCAACAGAATGCATACTCATTAAGTTGTATTGTGTTAAATGCATGTGTGAAACAAGAATTATCTGTTATCTGTTAATTTGTATTTATGTCACTCTGGTTAATTAAAATTAATATAATAGAAACATTCCAAATATAAATGTACTGAGGTGAAAGGGGCATTGTTAATCTGTGTTTAGCGATGCAGAAAAATACAACTTTTTGGGAAGAGGTGTGAAATACAGTGGAGAGGATTATGTGTAAACACTTCCCAATGTTTTTTAGGCGGGAGGCATTATGCTTTCAGGTTGTCCGTCCGTCCGTACCATTCTCGTGAACCCAATATCTCAGGAATGCCTTGAGGGAATTGTATTACATCTGGCACCAACGTCCTCTTGGACTCACTCAAGGATGAACTGATTAGATTTTGGTGGTCAAATGTTACTGTGACCTCACAAAATACGTTTTTGGCCATAACTCAAGAATTCATATGCTAATATGACAATTTCACACAAATGTCTTACAGGATAAAATGATGACATTTTGGACAGACATGGATGTAAACTGTAACTTGTCTGGTTGGGCGGTAATTCTAGTTTACATTTGGGTTGGATCCAGAAGAACACAATAAGATCGATAGATCTATTTTTTCTGCATGCGTGAAGATCTTACTGGACTTTTACTTACGCTTACAGACTAAATAACCAAGTATTAAACAATGGGCTTTGCAAATGGTTATTTTATGTATACTAAAAGAAAAACAGCACATGTCTGAAAAGGTTTGGGCAGCATTTATTGTTTTTATGAAGTGCATAGAGGAGGAATGAATGCTCCTTGGTGTAAACCTTGAAGCATGTTTTGCGTGAGCTCTTAAGATGGTGGCTGTGTTCAGAAAACGCATATTAACGTCCTACATACTACATACTCAGTCTGTATGTACTGCATACTGCCTACTAAAGTAACGATCAAGTATACCATTACCAGCAGACAGTTCACACTGAAGTTAATGAAGCAATACGTCTTCTCTGCATCACATGATTGTATCGAGCATGACGTTACCGGTCCAAGCTACCGTTTGTTTAAAACAGTTTTTTCTGTTCATGAGGCAATGATTGATACATATATTGTTTCGAAAAAGTGTGTGTTAATCTAATTTTTAACACATATTATCTGTCTCTCCTCATAGATGTCTCTGTATCAACGGATGGACCCTCACAAACAAGGGTGACTAAAGCTCCAAAGCCGTCTTCTCAGGTATCCGTTGCCTTTACCAGAGTGCCTTTATCGAGCAACCAAGGAGCCTCCAAGAGAGACCAGGGGACCAGCCCAGTGCACTTCCCCAGTTATGAGCAACCAGAGCCAAGCCGTGTGAGATTTCAGCCAGATCGTGTGGACATGGATTACGACAAGGCGAGCCGTCACCTGGACCAAAGCTCTGTCCCTCAGGCAGGAGGGGAGGGAGACCAGGAGAGGAGGGACTCTCATCTCCCTCGCCCCAACGCCCAGCAGAGCAGCAGCACTCTGGAGCAGCTGTGGGAGAGGTTCTGTGATCGGCGGAGCCTGGAGGAGTCCCGACCAACCAATGACAAAGAGGCATCGCTGCTGGAGCGGCTAGAACGCCTGTCCCGTCTTATTCATAACACAAGGAGTACTAACATGTCAGAACTACGAGAAGAAAAGCTGGGAAGGAGGGGAGAAGATGCTACGGGGAAGGACATTGGAGAGGTGAAGAGGAGCGTAGGTTTTGAGGCCAGAAAAATGGAAAGGAAAGCCGGAGGAGATCGAGAGGTTGAAGGTGAACCTCCCGCTCCTCGTCAGGCCTGGACACAGAGGCTACAGGTAGAGGAAACTTCTCAACCTGCAGACGAGGACTCCTTCACCTCCAGCTTCTCTCAGGGCTCCTCACAGATTCAGCACCTCTATCCTGCAGACAGAGACGAGTCGGAGAACTTGTCCACCGCGTCTGGCTCCATGTCCACCGTGGACACGGCGCGGCTGATCCGAGCCTTCGGCGCCCACCGAGTCCAGCACCTGAAGACGAGCTCCTGCCTCGGTAAACTGTACAACACCATCGACAAGCAGAAAGAAGGGAGGGAGCAGAGGAGAGGAAGAAACAAAGAGCCGCCTCACATCATCACACTGTCAGAGACCACCGGCACTGATGAATCCACCGTAAGTTTATCTCCATATTATTGCCCTCATTCTGAAGTAAAGCTAATTTAATTACAGACGTATAAGGATAATCCTTTAATGTACCAAGTGCAATAAACGGCTCTTTCAGGCCGTCACCCTTCAAAGGAAAAAAAAGGCTTTAAAGTTAAAACTTTAAGAAAATGGCTACATTAAGAAATCCTTTTTACTTAAAACGTAGCACCAAAATTCATCAGTACACCTTTCTCTTTCCAAGCAACGGCACTATTTGAGAAGAAAATTGTGAATTTACCAGAATTTCTTCACTGACTAGCTCAGTCAAGAAATATAGTCTTTGTGTTTTTATCTGTTTTAATATCTTGATCCAAGATGTGTCTGTTTTGAGCTGCTAAATTTCACTAAAGAGGAACTTGAAGATCATTTGAAAGTCTTTGAATTTCATATCTGACTGTGGAATTCTAAATAAATCCGCAAAAATTGTATACAGGTTGCATTGTTGCAGAGGTGTTGTATTCAAGAGTCCCAGTAAACAATGTGAGCCAGCATGCACAACACCAGGACCCTGAAACTGAAGCAGCTAAATGGAATTCAGCCATCATTAATTTATTATTCAAAATGTATTCTGTGAAAAAGACATTTTGTAGGAGCACAGAATAAAGTGATCCACAAATATAGTGACTTAGAATTTCAGGTATTGAACAGCTCTAAATGTTTGATGTCCTTTCATTGGCCTTCAGGTTGCTGCTGATTCTACATCAACCAGCAGTTACACCGTCCCGTCACACCGCGGCCCCTCCAGGACTCTGGCAGCCAAGAAGGCTGTTAAAATGGTCAGCAGAGGCATCCAGGCAGGTCAGAATGACATTTTAATAATATCAATGTAAATGTAGCTCAACAGCTAATCTGTAACCAAAAAAACAAAACTGACAAATGGTTAAACAACATTATACGTACAGTAGTAAAGCTGCAAAGAAAGTGATTCTTTAAGATTCTTCACACTGTTATTTTCTTTTTCCTCAGGTGACCTGGAACTTGTCAGTAGTGGGACTCGAAGCCACACCAGAGATGTTGGGACCACTTTTCCTTCGCCTGGTGAAGCCAGAACTTCCAGGCAGATCTCATCTTCCTCATCCAGTTTAGAGAGAAGAAGAGGAGGGCGCCCCTCTAAGAGTCAGGGGTTACAAAAACAGAGAAAGAGCAAGAGAAGCCCGCCGAAGACCTACCCTGAAGGTACGTCAGACCACAAATGAGGTGTTTAGGAACAGGTTATTGTTTTATACCAGAGTATAGTGAAATCCTTGTATTGATTTGTCTGGGTTAAATTGCTCTGGTCCTTCCAGGTGTTTCATGGTTCATCTCTGCTGACGACCTGAGGTCAGAGGCGAGGAAGGAGAACCGGCCAGAGGAAGAGGAGTCGACGTGGAGGCCGAGCACTGCCTGGTTTGAGCCGTACAGCAAAATGAATCCATGGAGAGAACCGCTGAGACAGAGACAAGTCCACGAAGACAGAAACAAACATCATGCTGAACCCGATTTAAATCCAAGAACCAAAACGATTTCCTCTGGTCTGGCACGTATCTCTCTCCAGGTTTGTCTCTTTCTTTACAAAACATTGCTTAACACTAACAGGCTCTTCCTTAGGACAACTGTTTATTTGTACATTTAAGAAGTGAGAGAGGAAAGTGTTGTTTGCGATGGGAAAATATATTTCAGGTTCCTTGACAGGCTTGTCTACAGAACATATGACGAATTAAAAAAATATTTTTTTAATCAAATTTTAAATGTTCCTCTTCAATCCTGCAGGAGGCGCTGGAGATGCGTCGTCCAGAGTTCATCTCTAAGTCCATGCGGAGGGTGGAGCGCCTGGCTCTGCAGGTGGAGGAGAGGAAGCTACAGGAAGACTTCAGCAGAGAGAGAGACGAACTCTTCAGCCGGCCCGGAGGACCGAGGAGGCTGCTGAGGCCTGCAGGTACTCGACCACAATCACCAGGAGGGAACAACAAGCCTGCAGCATACTGTAGCTCTCCATATTTAGTGTGCAGAGGTGTTGTTAATGTTCTGTTTGACGGCTACATAGCTTATATATCCAGATTACCATTAAAGCCCACTAGTGTTTGTTTATACTGTATGTGTTATTTTAAAAACTGGACTGATGACTTTTACTTTTATCTGTGTGTAAAGGCACCGCTCTGCTCAGGAGGGCTGTTCCCAGGAAGGAGATGATACAGAGATCCAAACAGTAAGATTTTCATTTGCTTTGTTTTCAATATAATTTGTATTTAAAAATGTAAAGAATGATTCATTAATCTAACGACAAATAGTATCGATACTTTCCGATACGTTCGTAACGATACTAAAGACAGTCTAGGGTGATTTTTTTTTTTTTTCAGTTCGTACCACAAGCATTAAAAAAAAAAACATATCAAAACGGGTAAGAAACATTAAATGGTACATTGTACTAGAGTCTGAGATATTACCATTTGACCCAAGACTGCTTATTTGAACTTGGACTGGATTAACATTGATATTAATGTTCATGAATGGTTAAAAGCAAGATATTTTTAGTTGTATTATGACGTTATGGCTGCACTATTGATTTGATATTGTAATAAATAATTTGGGAACTAATAACATCCTGACATTTAAACGTTTAGGCATTGTGACTATTGTGATATGTTCTACATCATCAGTGGTACAGGTGAAAACTGGTGCTTCAGTTTTACTTTTGTTTAACTCAGATGTTGCAGAAAATTAAGTTTGAGCTTTTGCAAACTTTTTGTCTCTACACCGCCTCTTCTCCAGGATTTATGAGAATCTTCCCGAGGTTCAGAGGAGGAAAGAGGAGGAAAGAAGAAAAGCAGAATATCGATCTTACCGGCTGAACGCTCATCTCTACAACAAGGTACAAACCGCTGTTCTCATTCACAAAATTTACTAAATTCATCTGACAAATTTACTTTAAGAGCTGGTTTTCTATCAAAGTGGCTGGCAGACAAACTTTGTTCAGTAATTTGATTAATACAAAATTAATGAACAAATTGTTTTCTGTCTTTCAGAGAATCACTAACCGCGTCCTGGGCAGAAGAACAGTGTGGCAGTGATCAAACAGACAGACATTTTTTTTTACTGTACATTAAATCAGTGATGTGAAAACATTTTTACAATTTTAATAACAAAACTACCTAACTTAACTAAAAATGATTTTTTATTTATTTGTGACCAAATTGTTTAGTTATTTAAAAGATTATGTAGAATTCTACACATTGGATAAATATTTGGATAAAGACCAGTGGAACGTTTAAAAATTGGTTAAACTTGAAAATGTGTTTTAAATGTAAAAAATAAACCAGATTCTTTACCATTTTCACTTAATCCCATGTTTTGATTGAAGACAGTGAAGGATGACGGAGATACACTGGCTTAAATGTCTTTATTGATCGGTTATCGGTTGTGCAAGAGCAGGAAGCCACACAAGGAAAAGGTAAGACAAGTTAGACAAGCTGCAGAGTCAGTACATCAGCTGCACAGATAAATAACATCATGAATAAATAAGAGCATTTTCCCTCTTCAACTACAGACATGTAGATGCCCATTAATTAAATTAATTACAAAATAAAACTTCCAAGTTATGACAAAATTGTGTAAACATAAATAGTCTAACAAATCATTAAATAAAAATAATTAGCATGGATTAATAAACTAAAAGCCTTTTTAAAAAAATCAGCCATGGCAAACGTGGTGATGAGAAACAGATTCTTTGGCAAAGATGTAGTTTTGCTTTAAACGAGGTTTGGTCTAAACAAATCAATCATAAGGCAGGTGACCGCTCTTTTACCACAAGGCTCTCTGCAGGTTTAAGGCTCGGACGAAGTTTGAAACAGCAACAGGAATCTCAGCAGAACAAAAGGTAACACACACATCTTCTGGATTTTTGTAACTTTTACCAATACAACCAGCGCGTTATTTATACCCGGCATGTAAAAGTAGACGGTAACAACTTACTGGAATTTACACCACAAGTGTAATAAATACTAAATAATTTAAACCATTATAATGCTTCATCTGAGTTTTTAAATAAACAAAAGCAAAAGAATTTCATCCGCGTTTTACACAGTAAATCCCTTGAGGTTAATCAGCTTTTTTTTTTCTTCTGTGCAGTCCACAAAGTTTTAATCAAACCACAGAGCAAAATGCTAAATCCTCATCACATTCTGGAGTTTGCTTGCATGTTAACGTCATTGCTAAAATGATCAGTGAAATAAAATTACATCCAATTAAAGCGAATGTGCAGGATTTGGTTCTCCTCTGTGGTTTCTCCCGTCACTCAGGACTTATTATATGTGCAAAAAGACTCTTTGATCAAACCACAGTAAAATATCCGCTACTTTAAATGGACAAATCTATTATTATTTTCAGTATCGTTTCTAAATCACATAATCCTTCTTTCCCTTTAGACAGTTATAAAAATGGAGTGCACAACAGTGACCTGATTAAAAACTTTACATCAGTAATGATCCTTCTAATACTGTGTAGCTTAAACAGTGTAACATAGAAACGTGGAGCAACATCCAATGTTCAGGCCTAATAATATAAACCACACTGTGCTGGTTTCACACCGGGGCCAAAGAGGAGTTTGATAAATATTCTACAACTTAAAATAAATCAGTGACTCTGGGCAGCATGCAGCAGTGCAGTTACGAGTATCGCTACTTCTTTTTCTGGCCATAAAACTAAATTAATAGGTGTGTAAAATATGAAGTATGGAGTCGTGATTGCCTCACTTATAAGTCTATAATTTACAGTACGCAGGGCTGTAGTCAGTAGAACAGCAGTTTAATCCAAATCACTTCAAAAACCAAGTTAAGCTGATCTGATTTTGATTTAAGACCAATGAAAGAAAAATGTGAAACGCCTGAAAGTCTCCAATTTTGTCATTGTGAAGTTTTACAGGAAGAAAAATTAGATATTTGATAGTAGTAGTTTTAAAGTATAGATGTAAATCACTAAATATGTATGCTGCTTTCCTGGTCTAAAGTGGGATTTACTGTTAGGTTTAGAAGTAGTAATTATCTACATTAAAAATGAATCTCCGCATTATATTCTTCATTAATCGTTTTGTCGATAAAATGCTAAAAAACAGTGAGAAAATTCCATTATAATCTACTGAAATCTTAAAAGGCATCTTTAGATTTCTTATTTTGTTTTGACAAACTGTCCAAAACCCAAAGATATTCAGTTTGCTGTCGTATATGGCAAATAAAAGCAGCAAATCCTCACATTTGAGAAGCAGTTATCACTGAATGATTGGCATTTTTGATTGAAACAATTGTCAAAATTGCTCCTAATTGTCTCTAGATAAAATAATCAATACCAAACAAGTTCTAGATATCCAAAGTGATCTTGAGATTAAACTGGTCTCAAACTACAGCCCTGACTGTCACACAGATCAACTTGCTTTTCAAAGAAGATAAAAGATAATTTCCTGCAGGTTGTAATTGCTCCACTAGAAATACCTCCTGGTTTGACTTGTTTGGCCCAGGAGTGGAAGCCAGGCTGCCAAGCTGATGATGAGTAGTGGTGGTGGTGGTGTGTAGGTGCAGCAGGCAGGATCGCAGGTGAAGTTTAGGTCCGCAGCAGACTGTGAACTCTCTGCAGCTGAGACTGTGACAGGACGAGGCGGTGGACCTGCTCCTGACCTCGGGTACACGGCACCATGACCCGACCCACCAGCACTGTGTCGCCCTGCTTCTCCTCCTTCGCCTGAAGACAGAGAAAGGTTCAGTTCAAGAGTGTGGTAAGATTACATTGGCAGAATAATTCAACTAAGTAATTAAATATAAATATTTGTCAAAGACGGTGTTGGTATGAGATAGTAAAGCTTCAAAACAGGCACCACACTGTGAAATAATTGGTGATATTTGACTGACAGGTGTGAAGCTCTTACCTTAACAAACGAGGTTGAAGGGAACGTCGCAAAGTCAGACGAGACTCGAGCTCCAGGCTGCTGGTGGACGACGTGCTCTGCTACTTCGTCCTGACAGGGGGGAGACAAAAGAGAAGACGTGAAGAAAGACATTTGAACCGCTACTGAATCAGCCTGTAAGGTGAGTATTTCAAAGAACGGAGGTGTCTTTTGTACTGTTTGAATGAACACTTTATGTAATTTTTTTGTTTATTCTTGTTTGTTTTAAAGCCTTGTTGCATAGAGTCGTATAGATGTGTTCACTGTTGAGAGTGTGTGTACCTTCAGTCTGCCCAGAGTGTCACTCAGGGACTGTAATCTAGCCGTCTGTTCCAGGAGCTGAGCACCAGGTGTCACTGCAGGACCAACAAAAACACATCTGTCATTCATACAGGGAGAAATATGTAGTACGTCATAAAGAAGGTCATTTGATGGCACCATGCTATCGACATAATATACTATGACTTTTTTGACATACTATACTATGACTTTTTTTGATGACATTTTTCGACATACTATTTTATGACTTTTTTTGCGTGAAGTTTTTCAACATACTATACTATGACTTTTTTCAAAAAGATTTCGACACACTATATGACTTTTTTTTCATAACATTTTTCGATATACTATACTGTGACTTTTTTTAATGACATTTTTCGACCTACTATACTACGACTTTTTTTCATGAAATTATTCGACAGATTATACTATGACTTTTTGGTGAAATTTTTCGACATACTAAAATATACAGAGTAGATTTTCAAGAGATGCTCACAGCGACTTCATCTTCTAAGGAAACTTAGTGGCCACGGTGTCAGCCAGCAGATTTTAGAATTAGTGTACAAAACTATTGTTGAGAGTTTTTTATACTATACTATGACTTTTCGGTGAAATTTTACGACGTACTATATTTTGACTTTTTTCATAAAATTTCTTCGACATACTATATTTTGACTTTTTTCATGAAATTTTTTCGATATACTATACTATGACTTTTTTCGGTGAAATGTTACGACGTACTATATTTTTACTTTTTTCATGAAATTTTTTCGATATACTTTACTATGACTTTTTTCATAAAATTTCTTCGACATACTATATTTTGACTTTTTTCATGAAATATTTTCGATATACTTTACTATGACTTTTTTCATAAAATTTCTTCGACATACTATATTTTGACTTTTTTCATGAAATTTTTTTCGATATACTATACTATGACTTTTTTCGGTGAAATTTTACGACGTACTATATTTTGACTTTTTTCATAAAATTTCTTCGACATACTATATTTTGACTTTTTTCATGAAATTTTTTCGATATACTATACTATGACTTTTTTCGGTGAAATTTTACGACGTACTATATTTTGACTTTTTTCATAAAATTTCTTCGACATACTATATTTTGACTTTTTTCATGAAATTTTTTCGATATACTATACTATGACTTTTTTCGGTGAAATTTTACGACGTACTATATTTTGACTTTTTTCATGAAATTTTTTCGATATACTTTACTATGACTTTTTTCATAAAATTTCTTCGACATACTATATTTTGACTTTTTTCATGAAATTTTTTCGATATACTCTACTATGACTTTTTTCATAAAATTTCTTCGACATACTATATTTTGACTTTTTTCATGAAATTTTTTCGATATACTATATTTTGACTTTTTTCGGTGAAATTTTACGACGTACTATATTTCGACTTTTTTCATGAAATTTTTTCGATATACTATACTATGACTTTTTTCGGTGAAATGTTACGACGTACTATATTTTGACTTTTTTCATGAAATATTTTCGACATACTATATTTTGACTTTTTTCATGAAATTTTTTCGATATACTTTACTATGACTTTTTTCATAAAATTTCTTCGACATACTATATTTTGACTTTTTTCATGAAATTTTTTCGACATACTATATTTTGACTTTTTTCATGAAATTTTTTCGATATACTATATTTTGACTTTTTTCGGTGAAATTTTACGACGTACTATATTTTGACTTTTTTCATGAAATTTTTTCGACATACTATATTTTGACTTTTTTCATGAAATTTTTTCGATATACTATATTTTGACTTTTTTCGGTGAAATGTTACGACGTACTATATTTTTACTTTTTTCATAAAATTTCTTCGACATACTATATTTTGACTTTTTTCATGAAATTTTTTCAATATACTATATTTTGACTTTTTTCATGAAATCTTTTCGATATACTATACTATGACTTTTTTCATAAAATTTCTTCGACATACTATATTTTGACTTTTTTCATGAAATTTTTTCGATATACTATACTATGATTTTTTTCGGTGAAATTTTACGACGTACTATATTTCGACGTTTTTCATGAAATTTTTTCGATATACTATACTATGACTTTTCGGTGAAATTTTACGACGTACTATATTTTGACTTTTTTCATAAAATTTCTTCGACACTATATTTTGACTTTTTTCATGAAATTTTTTCGATATACTATACTATGACTTTTTTCGGTGAAATGTTACGACGTACTATATTTTTACTTTTTTCATGAAATTTTTTCGATATACTTTACTATGACTTTTTTCATAAAATTTCTTCGACATACTATATTTTGACTTTTTTCATGAAATTTTTTCGATATACTATACTATGACTTTTTTCGGTGAAATGTTACGACGTACTATATTTTGACTTTTTTCATAAAATTTTTTCGATATACTTTACTATGACTTTTTTCATAAAATTTCTTCGACATACTATATTTTGACTTTTTTCATGAAATATTTTCGATATACTATACTATGACTTTTTTCGGTGAAATGTTACGACGTACTATATTTTGACTTTTTTCATGAAATTTTTTCGATATACTTTACTATGACTTTTTTCGGTGAAATGTTACGACGTACTATATTTTGACTTTTTTCATGAAATATTTTCGATATACTATACTATGACTTTTTTCGGTGAAATGTTACGACGTACTATATTTTGACTTTTTTCATGAAATATTTTCGATATACTATACTATGACTTTTTTCGGTGAAATTTTACGACGTACTATATTTTGACTTTTTTCATAAAATTTCTTCGACATACTATATTTTGACTTTTTTCGTGAAATATTTTCGATATACTGTACTATGACTTTTTTCGGTGAAATGTTACGACGTACTATGTTTTGACTTTTTTCATGAAATTTTTTCGATATACTTTACTATGACTTTTTTCATAAAATTTCTTCGACATACTATATTTTGACTTTTTTCATGAAATATTTTCGATATACTTTACTATGACTTTTTTCATAAAATTTCTTCGACATACTATATTTTGACTTTTTCATGAAATTTTTTCGATATACTATATTTTGACTTTTTTCATGAAATTTTTTCGATATACTATACTATGACTTTTTTCGGTGAAATGTTACGACGTACTATATTTTGACTTTTTTCATGAAATATTTTCGATATACTATACTATGACTTTTCGGTGAAATTTTACGACGTACTATATTTTGACTTTTTTCATAAAATTTCTTCGACATACTATATTTTGACTTTTTTCATGAAATTTTTTCGATATACTATACTATGACTTTTTTCGGTGAAATGTTACGATGTACTATATTTTTACTTTTTTCATGAAATTTTTTCGATATACTTTACTACGACTTTTTTCATAAAATTTCTTCGACATACTATATTTTGACTTTTTTCATGAAATTTTTTCGATATACTATGTTTTGACTTTTTTCATGAAATTTTTTTGATATACTATACTATGACTTTTTTCGGTGAAATGTTACGACGTACTATATTTTTACTTTTTTCATGAAATTTTTTCGATATACTTTACTATGACTTTTTTCATAAAATTTCTTCGACATACTATATTTTGACTTTTTTCATGAAATATTTTCGATATACTTTACTATGACTTTTTTCATAAAATTTCTTCGACATACTATATTTTGACTTTTTTCGGTGAAATTTTACGACGTACTATATTTTGACTTTTTTCATGAAATTTTTTCGATATACTATACTATGACTTTTTTCGGTGAAATGTTACGATGTACTATATTTTTACTTTTTTCATGAAATTTTTTCGATATACTTTACTATGACTTTTTTCATAAAATTTCTTCGACATACTATATTTTGACTTTTTTCATGAAATTTTTTCGATATACTATACTATGACTTTTTTCGGTGAAATGTTACGACGTACTATATTTTTACTTTTTTCATGAAATTTTTTCGATATACTTTACTATGACTTTTTTCATAAAATTTCTTCGACATACTATATTTTGACTTTTTTCATGAAATTTTTTCGATATACTTTACTATGACTTTTTTCATAAAATTTCTTCGACATACTATATTTTGACTTTTTTCATGAAATTTTTTCAATATACTTTACTATGACTTTTTTCATAAAATTTCTTCGACATACTATATTTTGACTTTTTTCATAAAATTTCTTCGACATACTATATTTTGACTTTTTTCGGTGAAATTTTACGACGTACTATATTTTGACTTTTTTCATGAAATATTTTCGATATACTATACTATGACTTTTTTCGGTGAAATGTTACGACGTACTATATTTTTACTTTTTTCATAAAATTTCTTCGACATACTTTACTATGACTTTTTTCATAAAATTTCTTCAACATACTATATTTTGACTTTTTTCATGAAATTTTTTCGATATACTATACTATGACTTTTTTCGGTGAAATGTTACGACGTACTATATTTTGACTTTTTTCATGAAATTTTTTCGATATACTTTACTATGACTTTTTTCATAAAATTTCTTCGACATACTATATTTTGACTTTTTTCATGAAATTTTTTCAATATACTTTACTATGACTTTTTTCATAAAATTTCTTCGACATACTATATTTTGACTTTTTTCATAAAATTTCTTCGACATACTATATTTTGACTTTTTTCGGTGAAATTTTACGACGTACTATATTTTGACTTTTTTCATGAAATATTTTCGATATACTATACTATGACTTTTTTTCGGTGAAATGTTACGAAGTACT
The DNA here is from genome assembly GCF_015220745.1 of Sebastes umbrosus. NCBI lineage: Eukaryota > Metazoa > Chordata > Actinopteri > Perciformes > Sebastidae > Sebastes > Sebastes umbrosus. The sequence continues at coordinate 27,309,703 of NC_051284.1, read as the reverse complement.
ATATCTTTAATTTTTTCATAAAATTTCTTCGACATACTTTACTATGACTTTTTTCATAAAATTTCTTCAACATACTATATTTTGACTTTTTTCATAAAATTTCTTCGACATGCTATATTTTGACTTTTTTCATGAAATTTTTTTCGATATACTATACTATGATTTTTTTCGGTGAAATTTTACGACGTACTATATTTCGACGTTTTTCATGAAATTTTTTCGATATACTATACTATGACTTTTCGGTGAAATTTTACGACGTACTATATTTTGACTTTTTTCATAAAATTTCTTCGACATACTATATTTTGACTTTTTTCATGAAATTTTTTCGATATACTATACTATGACTTTTTTCGGTGAAATGTTACGACGTACTATATTTTGACTTTTTTCATGAAATTTTTACGATATACTTTACTATGACTTTTTTCATAAAATTTCTTCGACATACTATATTTTGACTTTTTTCATGAAATATTTTCGATATACTTTACTATGACTTTTTTCATAAAATTTCTTCGACATACTATATTTTGACTTTTTTCATGAAATTTTTTCGATATACTATATTTTGACTTTTTTCATGAAATTTTTTTCGATATACTATACTATGACTTTTTTCGGTGAAATTTTACGACGTACTATATTTTGACTTTTTTCATGAAATATTTTCGATATACTATACTATGACTTTTTTCGGTGAAATGTTACGACGTACTATATTTTGACTTTTTTCATGAAATATTTTCGATATACTATACTATGACTTTTCGGTGAAATTTTACGACGTACTATATTTTGACTTTTTTCATAAAATTTCTTCGACATACTATATTTTGACTTTTTTCATGAAATTTTTTTGATATACTATACTATGACTTTTTTCGGTGAAATGTTACGACGTACTATATTTTGACTTTTTTCATGAAATTTTTTCGATATACTATACTATGACTTTTCGGTGAAATTTTACGACGTACAATATTTTGACTTTTTTCATAAAATTTCTTCGACATACTATATTTTGACTTTTTTCATGAAATTTTTTCGATATACTTTACTATGACTTTTTTCATAAAATTTCTTCGACATACTATATTTTGACTTTTTTCATGAAATATTTTCGATATACTTTACTATGACTTTTTTCATAAAATTTCTTCGACATACTATATTTTGACTTTTTCATGAAATTTTTTCGATATACTATACTATGACTTTTTTCGGTGAAATTTTACGACGTACTATATTTTGACTTTTTTCATGAAATATTTTCGATATACTATACTATGACTTTTTTCGGTGAAATGTTACGACGTACTATATTTTGACTTTTTTCATGAAATATTTTCGATATACTATACTATGACTTTTTTCGGTGAAATGTTACGACGTACTATATTTTGACTTTTTTCATGAAATATTTTCGATATACTATACTATGACTTTTTTCGGTGAAATTTTACGACGTACTATATTTTGACTTTTTTCATAAAATTTCTTCGACATACTATATTTTGACTTTTTTCGTGAAATATTTTCGATATACTGTACTATGACTTTTTTCGGTGAAATGTTACGACGTACTATGTTTTGACTTTTTTCATGAAATTTTTTCGATATACTTTACTATGACTTTTTTCATAAAATTTCTTCGACATACTATATTTTGACTTTTTTCATGAAATATTTTCGATATACTTTACTATGACTTTTTTCATAAAATTTCTTCGACATACTATATTTTGACTTTTTCATGAAATTTTTTCGATATACTATATTTTGACTTTTTTCATGAAATTTTTTCGATATACTATACTATGACTTTTTTCGGTGAAATTTTACGACGTACTATATTTTGACTTTTTTCATGAAATATTTTCGATATACTATACTATGACTTTTTTCGGTGAAATGTTACGACGTACTATATTTTGACTTTTTTCATGAAATATTTTCGATATACTATACTATGACTTTTCGGTGAAATTTTACGACGTACTATATTTTGACTTTTTTCATAAAATTTCTTCGACATACTATATTTTGACTTTTTTCATGAAATTTTTTCGATATACTATACTATGACTTTTTTCGGTGAAATGTTACGATGTACTATATTTTTACTTTTTTCATGAAATTTTTTCGATATACTTTACTACGACTTTTTTCATAAAATTTCTTCGACATACTATATTTTGACTTTTTTCATGAAATTTTTTCGATATACTATGTTTTGACTTTTTTCATGAAATTTTTTTGATATACTATACTATGACTTTTTTCGGTGAAATGTTACGACGTACTATATTTTTACTTTTTTCATGAAATTTTTTCGATATACTTTACTATGACTTTTTTCATAAAATTTCTTCGACATACTATATTTTGACTTTTTTCATGAAATATTTTCGATATACTTTACTATGACTTTTTTCATAAAATTTCTTCGACATACTATATTTTGACTTTTTTCGGTGAAATTTTACGACGTACTATATTTTGACTTTTTTCATGAAATTTTTTCGATATACTATACTATGACTTTTTTCGGTGAAATGTTACGATGTACTATATTTTTACTTTTTTCATGAAATTTTTTCGATATACTTTACTATGACTTTTTTCATAAAATTTCTTCGACATACTATATTTTGACTTTTTTCATGAAATTTTTTCGATATACTATACTATGACTTTTTTCGGTGAAATGTTACGACGTACTATATTTTTTACTTTTTTTCATGAAATTTTTTCGATATACTTTACTATGACTTTTTTCATAAAATTTCTTCGACATACTATATTTTGACTTTTTTCATGAAATTTTTTCGATATACTTTACTATGACTTTTTTCATAAAATTTCTTCGACATACTATATTTTGACTTTTTTCATGAAATTTTTTCAATATACTTTACTATGACTTTTTTCATAAAATTTCTTCGACATACTATATTTTGACTTTTTTCATAAAATTTCTTCGACATACTATATTTTGACTTTTTTCGGTGAAATTTTACGACGTACTATATTTTGACTTTTTTCATGAAATATTTTCGATATACTATACTATGACTTTTTTCGGTGAAATGTTACGACGTACTATATTTTTACTTTTTTCATAAAATTTCTTCGACATACTTTACTATGACTTTTTTCATAAAATTTCTTCAACATACTATATTTTGACTTTTTTTCATGAAATTTTTTCGATATACTATACTATGACTTTTTTCGGTGAAATTTTACGACGTACTATATTTTGACTTTTTTCATGAAATTTTTTCGATATACTTTACTATGACTTTTTTCATAAAATTTCTTCGACATACTATATTTTGACTTTTTTCATGAAATTTTTTCAATATACTTTACTATGACTTTTTTCATAAAATTTCTTCGACATACTATATTTTGACTTTTTTCATAAAATTTCTTCGACATACTATATTTTGACTTTTTTCGGTGAAATTTTACGACGTACTATATTTTGACTTTTTTCATGAAATATTTTCGATATACTATACTATGACTTTTTTCGGTGAAATGTTACGAAGTACTATATCTTTAATTTTTTCATAAAATTTCTTCGACATACTTTACTATGACTTTTTTCATAAAATTTCTTCAACATACTATATTTTGACTTTTTTCATAAAATTTCTTCGACATGCTATATTTTGACTTTTTTCATGAAATTTTTTCGATATACTATACTATGATTTTTTTCGGTGAAATTTTACGACGTACTATATTTCGACGTTTTTCATGAAATTTTTTCGATATACTATACTATGACTTTTCGGTGAAATTTTACGACGTACTATATTTTGACTTTTTTCATAAAATTTCTTCGACATACTATATTTTGACTTTTTTCATGAAATTTTTTCGATATACTATACTATGACTTTTTTCGGTGAAATGTTACGACGTACTATATTTTGACTTTTTTCATGAAATTTTTACGATATACTTTACTATGACTTTTTTCATAAAATTTCTTCGACATACTATATTTTGACTTTTTTCATGAAATATTTTCGATATACTTTACTATGACTTTTTTCATAAAATTTCTTCGACATACTATATTTTGACTTTTTTCATGAAATTTTTTCGATATACTATATTTTGACTTTTTTCATGAAATTTTTTCGATATACTATACTATGACTTTTTTCGGTGAAATTTTACGACGTACTATATTTTGACTTTTTTCATGAAATATTTTCGATATACTATACTATGACTTTTTTCGGTGAAATGTTACGACGTACTATATTTTGACTTTTTTCATGAAATATTTTCGATATACTATACTATGACTTTTCGGTGAAATTTTACGACGTACTATATTTTGACTTTTTTCATAAAATTTCTTCGACATACTATATTTTGACTTTTTTCATGAAATTTTTTTGATATACTATACTATGACTTTTTTCGGTGAAATGTTACGACGTACTATATTTTGACTTTTTTCATGAAATTTTTTCGATATACTATACTATGACTTTTCGGTGAAATTTTACGACGTACAATATTTTGACTTTTTTCATAAAATTTCTTCGACATACTATATTTTGACTTTTTTCATGAAATTTTTTCGATATACTTTACTATGACTTTTTTCATAAAATTTCTTCGACATACTATATTTTGACTTTTTCATGAAATATTTTCGATATACTTTACTATGACTTTTTTCATAAAATTTCTTCGACATACTATATTTTGACTTTTTTCATGAAATTTTTTCGATATACTATACTATGACTTTTTTCGGTGAAATTTTACGACGTACTATATTTTGACTTTTTTCATGAAATATTTTCGATATACTATACTATGACTTTTTTCGGTGAAATGTTACGACGTACTATATTTTGACTTTTTTCATGAAATATTTTCGATATACTATACTATGACTTTTTTCGGTGAAATGTTACGACGTACTATATTTTGACTTTTTTCATGAAATATTTTCGATATACTATACTATGACTTTTTTCGGTGAAATTTTACGACGTACTATATTTTGACTTTTTTCATAAAATTTCTTCGACATACTATATTTTGACTTTTTTCGTGAAATATTTTCGATATACTGTACTATGACTTTTTTCGGTGAAATGTTACGACGTACTATGTTTTGACTTTTTTCATGAAATTTTTTCGATATACTTTACTATGACTTTTTTCATAAAATTTCTTCGACATACTATATTTTGACTTTTTTCATGAAATATTTTCGATATACTTTACTATGACTTTTTTCATAAAATTTCTTCGACATACTATATTTTGACTTTTTCATGAAATTTTTTCGATATACTATATTTTGACTTTTTTCATGAAATTTTTTCGATATACTATACTATGACTTTTTTCGGTGAAATTTTACGACGTACTATATTTTGACTTTTTTCATGAAATATTTTCGATATACTATACTATGACTTTTTTCGGTGAAATGTTACGACGTACTATATTTTGACTTTTTTCATGAAATATTTTCGATATACTATACTATGACTTTTCGGTGAAATTTTACGACGTACTATATTTTGACTTTTTTCATAAAATTTCTTCGACATACTATATTTTGACTTTTTTCATGAAATTTTTTCGATATACTATACTATGACTTTTTTCGGTGAAATGTTACGATGTACTATATTTTTACTTTTTTCATGAAATTTTTTCGATATACTTTACTACGACTTTTTTCATAAAATTTCTTCGACATACTATATTTTGACTTTTTTCATGAAATTTTTTCGATATACTATGTTTTGACTTTTTTCATGAAATTTTTTTGATATACTATACTATGACTTTTTTCGGTGAAATTTTACGACGTACTATATTTTGACTTTTTTCATGAAATTTTTTCGATATACTATACTATGACTTTTTTCGGTGAAATGTTACGATGTACTATATTTTTACTTTTTTCATGAAATTTTTTCGATATACTTTACTATGACTTTTTTCATAAAATTTCTTCGACATACTATATTTTGACTTTTTTCATGAAATTTTTTCGATATACTATACTATGACTTTTTTCGGTGAAATGTTACGACGTACTATATTTTTACTTTTTTCATGAAATTTTTTCGATATACTTTACTATGACTTTTTTCATAAAATTTCTTCGACATACTATATTTTGACTTTTTTCATGAAATTTTTTCGATATACTTTACTATGACTTTTTTCATAAAATTTCTTCGACATACTATATTTTGACTTTTTTCATGAAATTTTTTCAATATACTTTACTATGACTTTTTTCATAAAATTTCTTCGACATACTATATTTTGACTTTTTTCATAAAATTTCTTCGACATACTATATTTTGACTTTTTTCGGTGAAATTTTACGACGTACTATATTTTGACTTTTTTCATGAAATATTTTCGATATACTATACTATGACTTTTTTCGGTGAAATGTTACGACGTACTATATTTTTACTTTTTTCATAAAATTTCTTCGACATACTTTACTATGACTTTTTTCATAAAATTTCTTCAACATACTATATTTTGACTTTTTTCATGAAATTTTTTCGATATACTATACTATGACTTTTTTCGGTGAAATGTTACGACGTACTATATTTTGACTTTTTTCATGAAATTTTTTCGATATACTTTACTATGACTTTTTTCATAAAATTTCTTCGACATACTATATTTTGACTTTTTTCATGAAATTTTTTCAATATACTTTACTATGACTTTTTTCATAAAATTTCTTCGACATACTATATTTTGACTTTTTTCATAAAATTTCTTCGACATACTATATTTTGACTTTTTTCGGTGAAATTTTACGACGTACTATATTTTGACTTTTTTCATGAAATATTTTCGATATACTATACTATGACTTTTTTCGGTGAAATGTTACGAAGTACTATATCTTTAATTTTTTCATAAAATTTCTTCGACATACTTTACTATGACTTTTTTCATAAAATTTCTTCAACATACTATATTTTGACTTTTTTCATAAAATTTCTTCGACATGCTATATTTTGACTTTTTTCATGAAATTTTTTCGATATACTATACTATGATTTTTTTCGGTGAAATTTTACGACGTACTATATTTCGACGTTTTTCATGAAATTTTTTCGATATACTATACTATGACTTTTCGGTGAAATTTTACGACGTACTATATTTTGACTTTTTTCATAAAATTTCTTCGACATACTATATTTTGACTTTTTTCATGAAATTTTTTCGATATACTATACTATGACTTTTTTCGGTGAAATGTTACGACGTACTATATTTTGACTTTTTTCATGAAATTTTTTCGATATACTTTACTATGACTTTTTTCATAAAATTTCTTCGACATACTATATTTTGACTTTTTTCATGAAATATTTTCGATATACTTTACTATGACTTTTTTCATAAAATTTCTTCGACATACTATATTTTGACTTTTTTCATGAAATTTCTTCGATATACTATATTTTGACTTTTTTCATGAAATTTTTTCGATATACTATACTATGACTTTTTTCGGTGAAATTTTACGACGTACTATATTTTGACTTTTTTCATAAAATTTCTTCGACATACTATATTTTGACTTTTTTCATGAAATTTTTTCGATATACTATACTATGACTTTTTTCGGTGAAATGTTACGACGTACTATATTTTGACTTTTTTCATGAAATATTTTCGATATACTATACTATGACTTTTTTCGGTGAAATTTTACGACGTACTATATTTTGACTTTTTTCATAAAATTTCTTCGACATACTATATTTTGACTTTTTTCACGAAATTTTTTCGATATACTATACTATGACTTTTTTCGGTTAAATTTTTCGACATACTATGATTTTTTTTCATGGAATCTTTCGACATACTATACTATCACTTTTTTTCATAAATTTTTTTTGACATACTATACTATGACTTTTTTTGGTTAAATTTTTCGACATACTATAAAAAAGTAATATTATAATCATTTGAAAAAAAGCGATAGTATAGTATGTCGAATAAAAGTAATATTATAGTATGTTGAAAAAAGAGTAAAAATAAAGTCATTGTCAAGTATGTCGATAAAAATGTAAAAAAAAAAATTCTTAGTATAATATGTCGAAAAACTGAGTTAAAAAGAATTCATGCTATAGTACGTCGAAAAATAAGTCAAAGTATAGTGTCGGAAAAAAGGTCGTAATGTATGTAGAAAAAAGTCATAGTATAGTATAGTATAATGATACATTTTATCAGCCTTTCTTTTCTCTAATCTGGGTTTTGGAGGTAAATCAAACTGAAACTGTAAAACTGGCGGGGCAGAAATAGGGATTGAAGACATTTACACGCTTGCTTTTAACCGCTCTTGCATACCTGGAGATTTCCCAGTGATGTCCACCACCTTGACGTTGGCACTCATCTGCAGCAGCGTCTCCAGGAGCTGGTCGGTCTTGCGGTAGAGGGCGCTGGAGAGCACTTCGGGACGACCTCCGTCTCTGGAGGGAAGTTTGGTCACGTGAAGAGGAGGCAGAGAGGCGAGCTGAGCGCGCATCTTTTCAGCCTGAGAGGGAAAACATGGACACAATAAATACAGATGTTAACAGCAGCAAAATGGATTAAGTATCAACAGTGACTGAGGACTAAATGTGACTGAGACACTCATGTTGGAGGACAATTAGAAAACAAAAACTTTAGTTTCAGTCTCTTCCTCCGATCTATATCAGTCAAACTGTATTTCTAAAGTTAAAAATATTCTTGACAAATGTAGGTTCTCATATTTACAGCACAATAGTGGAGATATCAATCCAGGGGTAAATTCAATTTAATGTAAATTTAATTCAGGATTGGCATCCCCAAGACCATGTAGACATCAAGATGTCATTATATACAGTATTAGCTTTTCTTAGCTTTGACAACGAGAGAAACAGGTTTGTTAAACAATATTATAGGATTGCTCCAAGAAAAATGATTAAACACTAAGAATATTGAAGATTTAATCTATGTTGCTAAGTTTGTTGAACTAATATTGGCTGCTTTTAAGTAACTATTGAATATTTACTTCTAGTTATTTACTTTCTCATTTGTATATTTTTATTATTTAAGACATATTTTCACGTCTGTGACGGGTAATCATGAAATAAAGAAAAATCTGTTTAACGAGTGAGATGTTGAGACGGTGGCGAGAGGATTCGTACCTTCAGTTTGTTGTTGTCGTTCTTCAGGTGTTTGATGCAGAGTCTCTGAGCTTCAATCTGCTTACTCAGCAGAGGAGAGTCAATCACCTGGACACCCGAACCTGAACCGGCGCCGGACATCATGTTCGCTGCAGGAGGGAAAGAGCAGATGCACGTTATGAACACCTGACTGGACCTAAACCTTTATTTATACATGCAGCGTTTGCATTCAGTAAAACACTCCAGCCATATTTTATATTCTCAGTTACAATGAAAAACAATATCTAACATTTCATGTCCAAACAAACTATTTGTTTACAGCATTTTTAATTTTAAGTGTGCATACTTTAGCACAGTGGTGGAGTGTTTATAATCCTGGATCACTACATTTCAGAGTTAAATATTGTAAGATTTGACACACTAATTCTGTGATGATCTTATTAAACCGGATACTGTTACAGAATAAACTACCTCCTAAATTACCTCAACCTTAACCAGCTACAACATTAATATCAGTAATAATTACTGTTGATACTTTAATTACATTTAGCTGATAAAACTTAATAATACTAAAGTAAGATTTTGAATGCAGGACTTTTACTTGTAAATGAGTTTTACATTGTAGAACTGCTACTTTTAGTAAAGACTGAATAATTCTTCCAACATTGTGTCAAACCATCATCATTCAGTTTTTCTTCTCTGCTATAATTATCAAGTATTACAGACAACATTTGGACAAAAACAAAGAAATTAATGTTTAACTGAACAACTTGATATCGGTGCATCAAGCAGAGTTGCTGAATATGGATTAAGACCATGCAAGTAGATGATGCACATGCCAGAGGATGCAGATTTATGAGATGAATATCACATAAATAGATATAATACATACATAAAACTTGATAACACAGTTTCTGCAGGTTTTAACACAAGACTTTATAGAACATTTTAATGCCACGATCATACTGTCCAGTGTGAAAGTAATGATGGAAAACCAGTAGGGACGATATGGCCTAGATATATTTATCATATCAAATGTTTTACAGTCCTTCCCAGCAGTATATAACAATAATTTCTAATGATATAATGAAACTGACGCACCATGGATAAGCAGAAGAAAAATGGATGGATTAATTACCAGAATAAAAATTTAGGTTTTTGCTAAAATGGACACTGACGCTGATGAGCTTCCTAGTTACTGTAGTAGTAGTAGTAGTAGTAGTGACAGTGTTTGCTATATGATTAAAAAGAGCCTTCTGTGTGCAGAATCCACTGTCGCAACAATTCCACTTTTAGTTTATAACTTCTCCCAAAAACTTAATACATTCCCAGGCCTTTTTGAGGGAACTGAATTCATTGCTTTTTTTTTCACGACCTATAGATACCCTAAATAAAACATGCATGTAGTAGTATAGTCCGTCAAACCATGCACAATTAAAATATTAGCATGCATCAACAACAGATGCCAATACAAGCAGGTAGATACCTTTTTGTTCCTCTGCAGAAGGTAAAGTAAGAGATTAAGACAAAGAGGTCATTGGTTGTTTGGAATTAAAGTTAAAAAACAGTGATAAATAATCAGACATGGGTCAAAAATGTGTTTGAAAATGCTTCTCAGGATGGATTTTTAGTCTGGTTAGATTAAGTTAATTGCTAAAAACAGCCCTGATATAAGACATGTGTAGTACTGTGTTTTCTTCAGTGTGTTCAGCTTGTTATTGGTAAATATACGGTCGTGTAGAGACACTCACCTCCTGCGATGATGGAAGCGACTCCCGACTGTCCGGTTCCTCTGAGTCCGTCGATGGTCATCTTCGATTGGCTGTTGATTCGCTGCTTCAACTCGGCCTTCTCCGACTCCAGCTGGTCGATGTCGGCCTGTAGAGCGTCCATCGTCTCCTCAAACTCCCTGCAGAGAGGAGGACAACATGGCACAGCTGTAGATCTGTAACATAACACGACTTCCTGTCTGCAGTCAGACGTCGTTCGTTCATTCTTACTTCTCTTTCTTCTTCAGCAGAGTCTGGGCTTCGTCCAGTCGAGTCTGAATCTTCTCAACGCGTTCGTCTGCGTCTTTGGACGAACTGTCCAGCTTCTTCTCCAGCAGACTGAGACGGACGCTCGCCTCGCTCAGCTCCTCACCCTGAAAAACACACAAACAGGTTTCATACAATTAAAATAAATTATTATTTTCTTGATTGATCGATTAATCGTTCGGTCCCTTGGATGTCAGAATCTTATTAAGAATTTGCAGGTTGAAGTAGAAAGTACAAAAGTACAAAGGATTATAAGAGAAGTCTAAGAAAACTAAAGAGTGTTTATATATTTGGTCTGAAATTACAGAACATTTGGCATCTTTGCTTTTAACAAAGGATTTTTTAAACACAGGTTTAATTTGTATTTATGATGAAAACCATTTACAGGAGATGACCCTGCGTCTACTCACTACAAAAATATTGAATCTGGCAGATTTGATTGTTACCAGAACACTAAAACACAAGCTTATGTGAGTCATTCTACTTTATTTTACACACCCTGGTTTGATTGTAATTGCACAGAATGAATCTAAACTAAATAAACAAAATGCACCAATGTGTTTTTATTCTCTGTATGTTGTTTCAGCAGGTAGTTGTGTTTACCCACCTTGATCTTGAGAGACTTCTTCAGCTCTTTGATGACCGTCTCTCTGTCCTCCAGTTTCATGCCGAGACCTTCGGCGTCGGTGATTTCAGCTCGAAGAGCCGCCGCTCGCAGATCCACAGGTGGAGGGTTCTGAAAGGAGATGAACAACAAAGGAGTAAAGTAAAAACTGAAAAATCAAATCCTGCTGTCACAATCAAAACCGGCTGCAGCTGAAAAGAAATCATGTCAAGTTGAGTTACCTTGTTCTGAGGCCTCTCTGAGTCATATTCTCCCTCCTGCATGGCGGTGGCCATCTTGTTCATGGTCGCTATGACCATGCTACAGGACTGCCGCAGACACTCGTAGGGGTTGGCGCCCTGGGATCCATAAATCTGAAAATGAAGGTATGCTTGTCAATAACCAGAGCAGTCAGAGGATTAACTTTTCAGTCCCTGGTGGTCTTTATTTCTAAGTTGAAGTATTGTAGTAAGTATTGTGTGTACCTGCTCTCCTGCCTTGAACGCCACATCCTCCAGTTTGACGGCCGACAGTCCTTCCTGTTCACCGAGAGGCGACATCATCTGAGCTCCAGCTGCTGCCACTTCCTGCAGCACCGCCACCACCCAGGTCAGGTGTTTCCTACAGTCTGAGAGGGTGTCGCACACCTGCAGGCCAAAAGGTACAACATGACTAAAGTTATCACAACAAATTTATTAAGATTTTCTAGTAAAATTATTTATTATTCTGAAATGATACAGAAACATAAGTTTTGACGTGAACCGAAAAGCCAAATCAGCAGCCAAGAGGTTTGGTTGCCGTGGTTACCTGTTGTCCGAAGTTGAGCGCTGCCGGGATGCCCGGCGCGTCGGTTCCCGGCATCCTGCGGCGAATCTTCTTGCAGAACTGTCGGATGTCGCTGCAGGACGTCTCCAGGTCCTTCAGCAGCACGGCGAGGTCGGCCTTCTCCTGACCCGTATGCAGGAACGCCCGCAGACGACCGACCTCCACCGCCATGCAGTCCAAGGCACTCTGGGTAAACTGCACGTGGACAAAACAGGTAGGATGATCAACTGGTGGCGTTTACGCAGCTAGAAACACAACCATAAGGTTCATAATCTTATCAACTACTCACTCTGATGTGGTCAGCCAGCTGCATGGTGCAGTCCTCGTTCTGATCGGCCAGGTGGATGCTGTACAGGTGCTGAGAAAGGAGTCATTTTGTAGATGAGTATAACTTCACATACAGTGCGGAGTGGGTAAATATGCTGCTTTTTGCAAATGTATGTATATATTTATTATTGGAAATTAATTAACAACACAAAACAATAACACATATTGTCCAGAAACCCTCACAGGTACTGCATTTAGCATAGAAAATATGCTCAAATCATAACATGGCAAACTGCAGCCCAACAGGCAACAACAGCTGTCAGTGTCAGTGTGCTGACTTGACTATGACTTGCCCCAAACTGCATATGATTATCATAAAGTGGGCATGTCTGTAAAGGGGAGACTCGTGGGTACCCATAGAACCCATTTTCATTCACATATCTTGAGGTCAGAGGTCAAGGGACCCCTTTGAAAATGGCCATGCCAGTTTTTCTACGCCAAAATTTAGTACAAGTTTGGAGTCTTATTTAGCCTCCTCCTTGTAAAGCAGATTTGTTTAAAGTATTTAAACCCTGAATTGTTTACAGCCATGTTGACTATCTTCTTCTTTCCTGTTTTTGCTGGTGCATTGCAGCGTTTCTTGGGGCATTACCGTGAGCAAGCTTGTGCCCTGACATGTGCGTCAAAACAACCACGCCATATCACTACTAGACGTCTCCACAGGGAAGCTTTACGTATAAAACATGTTATCGGTTTTCTGTCAATTGATAAATGGATTGACTGACACAATTTATGTTAAACAATAAATACATGGAGACATGGACCTAAATATCATGTAGATATATATTCTATTTTCATGTAAAATGTGTTGCTACATTGGAACAGTGTGTGTGTGTACCTGATAGTATTTAATGGCCTTGGTGAGCGGCTCCACGTTGACCGTCTCGTCCAGCTGATCTTTGTGCAGCAGGTCGATGAGGAAATCCAGAGAGCGTTCGTGGACGCTCATCTCCGGGTACAGAGAGCCGATCTTCTTATAGACATCAACACTGCACTGAGCCAGAGCCCTGACACACACACAGATTTGTTTTAGTGTAAATACCTTTTTGTCAGTGTAGAGTCACACACGAGACAACGTGAGGGAGAATAAGTGTAACAAGAATAATACAATTTTACTCTACAAATTTTGGGTCGCAGAATCATACAAACAAACTGCAGAGAAGGAGAGTTGTTTCCAAAAAGAGAAGATCGAGATGCAATTGTGTTTACAGATTTAGATAAATGCAACAGTCTTCTCTCAGTGCTCAGACTCTCTCCTGCTCTTGATTTAGGTGAAACGTACTGTTCGTATTTATGCAGCGTGGCCTGCAGCAGACTGAGCGAGTAGACCAAACCGCCAGCGAAGCTCAGCTGCTCTCCGACGGCTCCCTTCAGCCCGGCTCGCTCCACACAGTTCTCGTTCAGGTCAAACTTCTCCTGGGCCTGTTTGCTGATCAGCTCGGCCTGCAGAGACACGCAAACAGTTTAACATCATACAGAAATACATTTAAAAAGCCCCTTATGATCAACCCATATCTCAGGTGCATCAAAGCTTAAAAAAACTGCTTCACTTGATATTTTCTGCTCTCTGATTGGGTTTAATTAATTAGGGGGAGTGGACTCAACTGAACTAAAGTGTGTGGCGTTTACCTTGCAGATGAGTCTGGGCATGAGCAGCAGCACCAGGATGCAGTCGTGGTCTCCGCCGTGACGAAGGAAGGACTCGGGCATGAAGGAGGTCAGGAGAGAAACGTGTCTGTTGGCCTGACCCACCTCCATCTTCCTCAGCTCCATCTCAATGGCCTAAACACAACATAAAACACAGCGTAGAGTTAATCAACTCTATATTACACATTTGACTGTTGTGTAAAACTCCGCTTACAGACATCAACATTAATATTCAGATTCTGAGTTAAGAAATCAAGCTGAAGTGCACTCAGAAAATCAGAAGAGAGGTGAAAGAAAAGGACAATCAGGCTGATACTGAATCCCATTTCACGTCATCACACCGCTGAGAACTACTCATTATTCAGACCAAACAGCTCTCTTTGTCTGACCTTGGCGTAGGCCTTCGTCTCTGCAAACTTAATCTTGAAATCAAACATCTCTGCCGGCGGCTGCTGCTGCAGCTCTGCTGAGGCTTCCTGCTGGCTGGTCAGCTCTCTGTTCACCTCCTGCAGCAAACACAAAGGAGAGGAATCAGGGCCGATCATCAGACAGAAACACGTATGAACAAACTTTGTGCTGCATGTTTAATATCTCTGTACCTGCAGGTGAGCTGTGAGCTCGCGGTATTTCTTGATGGTCTGCTGGTAATCAGCTACGGTCTCCTGAGCAGCTTCAACGTGTTTCTCGGACTCCCGGACTTTCGCAGCGCCAAGATCCAACATCTCCCTCAGCTCCAACTCCGTCTCTCTGGCGTTCTCCTGCAGCTCGTCGTTCATCTCATTTATAGCTTCCTGAAGGGAGAGAGACCAACAAACAGGGTGAGTCCCTCACTGGGATGACTTGATGACCACGACTGAAATTATAAATGAATGATTGCGTTTCTTGTATTTCAGATTTGGGAAAACTATTCCTGTGGTGTTTGTGTGAACCATAGACTGTATACAGTATAAAGATGGACGACATGACAGCTCCCCAAAAGTGAAGCCAAAACATCTGGATCGCCCCCCGGTGGCTGGCTGCAGTATAGGTCATAAACCCCGCCCACTTCATGTTAGTGGATGGGACATGAGTCAAACTAAAAAGTCAAAGTACACGTCAAATAAATGTTTCCCAAAGATGGTTTCTGTCATTTTAGGTAGTTCTCATCACGTTGATGTATGTTCAAGTGCTCATTTCTCTCATAAGTTTGGTTTTAATTAGTAAATTGATGCTATAAAAAGGGGTAGTAACAAGCTGCAGCCGTGCTCGGCTCGCAATGGGTTCGGGCCGGTGACCTCGAGACAAACACAAGGCTTTCATCCAGGCCTCGCTGTTCAGTGTCATTTTCACTTAACAAACGTAGTTTTAAGCCAAACCATGTAGTTCTTCCCTGTAGCCTAATCCTAAAGTGACGCCAAAGGTAACTATAGTGGATTTGATGCCAAAAATAAAGTAAGGGCAAGGGGCGTGTCAAAGTGGATGTATGTAGTGGAGGTATGTGACGAGTTGGGATGAGAACGTGTTGCAAAAACGTGTGCCACCGTAATGGTTTTATCATAAAAAGTCTGCACATACTGTAAGTGATTACTTACTTAGGTTTCTTCTATATCTGTTCTGATGGAGGTCAATGGATAACAGAGTCTATGACTACAGTGATAAACACCAGAGGGCAGCATACATATTAATGATTTTGGCTCATATCAATAATGAAATGAGTCAGCAAACGGAGGCAATTTAATTTTCTCTGACCTTTTATAGTCCGACAAACACACACACAGATACTGACTAGGGAAATGAGTGAGTGGGAAATGCACAAATCTCTAGTCGTTAGATTCTTCAAATGAACAAATTGAATCAAGTCTCTCTCATATTAGATAAAGTTCATGTTAAACTCAATGAACTGATGATTCTCACTCACCAGGTCGGTGACCGTCTCTCTCATCTCCCTGACTTTCTCCTCCAGGTCCAGGTTCCTCTCCGTCAGCATCTCCACCATCTCCTCCGCCCCCAAAGCTGCATCCACCTGAAACAAAACATCATCATCATCATCAGAAATACAAGTATAATTTGTCTATTTGGTATTTCATAACACCAAGCTAATATCAGCTTTAAATGTTCCCATTACATTAAGTTTAACTTCAAACAAATATCTCAACTGAATGTAAAAGAAACAGCCTAAACCACTGCTCAGTAGAGACGCTGGTGGCCTGCAGACTTGATTTATGTCACTGCAGCAGCTCAGAAGCTCCGTGTAATAAAAACCTGTTCTTTGAGCTCGTCGATGGTCTTTTCTGCCGCCGTCATCTCCTCCTGCAGCTTTTCTTTCAGGCTCCTCTGAGTGTCCAGCTCCACGTTCTTCTTCTCCGTCTGCCTCTGCAACTTCACGTGTTCCTGCTTCTCTGACGACGACAGGTCACGCATCCTGACACACGGGGGGAAAATAACAGACCATTAAGATCAGGATCAGGTGATAAACCCGTCTATTGACACATATTTAGGGCAAGCTATTCATTTCTCTACGTACTTTGCTGGCTAAACGTCTCATTCTACCATTTTTGGAAGTTAGAGGTTAGTTCTCCGTTCCAGCAGCGGAGAGATTACTGTACAAGCCGGCCAGCAGAGATAATACCCTCTTGACAATAGGGCAACTCCTCCTTGACAAATGGACGATTACTTTCAATAGAACTATTTCTTAAAAGGTCCAGTATGTAGGATTTGGTGGCATTCAGTGGTGTGGTTGCAGATTGCAACAAACTGAGTACCCCTCCGCTCACTCCTCCCTTTCCAAGACTGAGGTAACGTGAGTCGCCGAGTGCAAAACCGTGGCTACTTCGTTCGCCTCTCTCAGAGGCCATCCATACCATAATAATACTACTTTTGGAGCAACGAAAGTCAGACGGCGGCACCACGGTTTTGCACTCTGCGGCTCACGTTACCGCAGTTTCACAAGCGTGTCGGAGAACTACGGTGGCCTTCAGGTAACGTAAAAACATGAAAGTCTCTCTCTAGAGTCAGTGTTTGGTTTGTCCGTTCTGAGCTACTGTAGAAACATGGCGATGCAACATGGCAAGCTCCGTGAAGAGGACCTGCTCCCTATGTAGATATGAAGGGCTCATTCTAAGCTAACGAAAACACAATGATTCTAAGTTTCAGGTGATTCAACTTTGTTTTGTTGCTGTGGGAAGTGTATATTGTATATATTGAGAAATCTGAATAAATCTTGATTTTAAAAAAAGAGACGTCTGGATCAAGAACTTTGTTGAATTTCTTTCTTTCTTCTCTCTATTTATGGTCAACTTTAATGAAGCTAAATGACAGTTTCATGACTTTTCCTGCAGGGTGAAGAGCGTCAACACACCCACCTGACCAGCGCTTCCTTCAGTCTCCCGTTCTGCTCTTCCAGCTGTTTCACATGGTAACTGGAGGCAGCACCGTCCGAACCTGTGAGAATCCCACAAAAAAACACAACTGAGCTCTGCAGTTTCAAGACCAGTGGTATATGATATATTTCCTTTTTTCTGCAGTGTTTAAAAAAAACAAGAACAATACTTGAAGAGAATTGATGTTTCTGCATTTTATTGCCAAAAGAGACGATGACAAGTTTTAATTAAAGAAATGGTGCTGTTCTTTTGAGTTGGCTTTGATCACTCTTAGTTGTAAATAAAAAAACTTTCCAGGACAAAGAAAAAGTAGGAAGCATCAGCCACCTGCACTCAGAGGTCACCGATGAGCGGCTCAGCACCACTTCAACAGTCTAACCACGCTGCTGGCTAACAGTTGTTTTTCTGCTCCTGTGCCACTTGATAGTAACTGAACACGAGAATAACTCATTCATATTTTATGCAACATTGAAGTTTTAAATTTCAGAATTCATAGTTGACACAGAGTGCAGCTCAGACTGCAACATAATTATTTCATTTGGTTCCCTGCTGTAGAGAGAATTTTAAGCATTTTTCTATTTGGTAAATGAGACCATTTGTTGTTTTTTTTAACAGTTCACAGGTTTATTTCTGATATTATGTTGAGAATTATTTTTTTTAGGCCTTAAAATTGAAACAATTGTGTATTAAAGCAGAATGAAAAGTACAGCAGCGTATTGGGGCTTGTAGTTAAAATAAATAAATAAATTACAGAGCCAGAGGAGGGGGGGAATATTCAGAGAAAAAACACTTCTGAGATTGAATTGGTAAATTGACGAGAAAAAAGTTGAATATTCAGAGATATTCAGAGATTTCAATCATAAATTGCGAGAAAAACTTATTTTTGTTAAGGAACCACAACGCTTTACTTTGCCAGGTTGGATCAACCTCGCTAAAATTGTACTGCACCCATATACTGTATAGGCTACTGACTATTTAGCACTACTGGCATTCAAGGGAAATGTATTCAAAACGGTCCAGATCGAGCTGACGAGAAGAGCTAGCGACAGACTTGGAGAAGTTAGTGGAAGGCTACACGTGTGACTACGTCCGGTTTTCAAAATGAGATGACTGACGCAACATCAACATGTAATAATAATTATTTTTAGATAAAACTCATGTCAGTTTCCACATGTTGGGTTAAGTATGTGTTACACAGAGGCTTATGTTTATAATAAAACATGTCTTCGTGTCTGCGTCTCAGCCGTACCTTTCTCCTCGATCTCGTGCTTGAGGATCTCCAAGTCCATTGTGAGCTCGTCCACTTTCTCCTTGAGGGAGTCGACCTCCAGCTGCAGAGACTCGGCCCTCTCCTCGGCCATCTCCTTATCCAGAGTGGCCATCTCGATCGCATCCGCCGTGTCCGACATCTCCTCCATGTAATGCTCCTTCGCCTCCTGGGCTTCTTTTGCCTCCTACACACACATTATTATGTATAGTAGTAAGTTATGTACAGTTGTCTATAATACGGTCTGCAAGGAAATGTTTCTCTCTTTATGCATTCAATCTTTTTTTTCAGTTCATTACTCACTTTAAAAGGAAGTTAATTTATTTGTTTTTCCTGCTGCTGCTCTATGGGTGTGGTTGGCCAGTCTGCCTTATGATTTCATTAATGTGGGTTTGTCTCATATTAGTGGAAATACTGTCTCCTCCACCCTGGCCAGAGTACTGTTTTTGTATGAAAGACATGATTCCTTGTCATTTGTTAATATAGAAATGGTGAAACTTAAAGACAACTTCATAGTTAGGAGAGGTTACGTTACCTTCATGTTACATTTGGTACATTATTTTTAATTTCTGCCCAAAAGCATACATTTTGTTCTTCACTATTCAAAGTTCACAGTCTGAAGTATTTCTCTATAACATTAGATATTCATGACTACATAAGCAAGAAGTTAAAGTCTGGGAAAAAAACATCCTTATTTTATGAAGAGTTAAATAGTCAAAAACTCAGGACGGTGTGGTTTGATCAGATTTGATTGACAGTCCCCGGCAACATAAACAAACAAATCAAAAACACGTCATCAGATATGCATTCATTTTTTTTTTTCCAACTGAGACACTTCAAAGCAGCAGGAGAAGCAAAAACAAAAAACACAAATACTGAAATCTTTCATGTAAATAATAATAAGTTATTGTGCTCATGTAGAATCCAATTGTTCATAGTAAGAAACTGATTGATTCTGATTGTTTTTTAGGATCTTTAAAAGCACTGAACAGCACCGCAAAGTATCAGATATCAGAAGCTCCAATATAAAAACATCAGCATCTGTCTTTAAAAACAAACAGAGCCCTAGTACAACGTTTGGAGATGCTACCTTGACATGAAGAGCGAAGAAACCTATTGTTTTTTGTTCAGATTATTATTATTCTGCTACGGAGTCACATTTTTGAGGGGCTTGGGATGAATGAAAACTCACAGAAATTTGTACACGCTTCAGAACTGGCAAAAATTGCATAGTTCTGCAGAGAAAGGGCTCGAAGGGTGGCCTATCACTGCCACCATAGTGCCTCCAAACGCAAGCCAGAGTTGCTCTCATGTTCAAAAACATATCTAATTTTTTTTTTTTTATTTCATACATCAAAACCTGTGAACAGCGCAAGAATATTCAGCGATTGGGTTCATGCGTGTTTAACACAAGGGGTGAGAGCCCGTTCATTGCCGCTTGCAGATTTAATCTTTTTTTACTGTAGCCCATAGCCATAAATCTTATTCTTCACTATTCCATTTTTACACTATTACACTGTTTATAGTCATATCTACACAACTTGACTTACATACAGTTTATACATTTTACTATTACTCTTCTGGCTACCACAGTATTTTATTTCATATTCCTAAATTTTAGCTGCTGCACTGTTTTATGTGTTAGATTCTAATTACATTTTGTTCCATTAACGTGATTTAAAAAAATATATATATCTGTAAGAGCTTGAGATCTAAGAATTTAATTTCCTTTGAGTCCTTGAAAAGCGCTATATAAGTTGAATTTATTAACGACTGTTTTACTGTAATTGTTGTGAGAAAAATCAGCTTCATTTTTATCATCTTGACTTCCCCTCACTTGTTTCTGCAGCCATTTTGTGGATGCACTAATAACATCCTCCACCCACCCATTCATTCATCAGACAACCTCTCCATCATTTACACTTTCATCTGTTGCTTCTTACCCTCTTGGCCTCTTTGAGTTGTTTCTGCAGCTCGGCCTGCTGCTCCTGCATCTTGGTCTTCCACTCCTGCAGCTGCTCCAGCTGGATCTTGTGCTTCTCCAGCTCCTTCAGCTTGGCCTTGTCCTCCGTCCGCTTCATCTTCAGCGTCTCCAGCTTCTCCTCCAGGTCCTTCACCTGAACACGCAGCGCCTCCTCCTCCTGGATACGGAGGACATATGGAGGAGAAGGAGGACGGGAGGATGAGATGAAAAAGTAAAGATTTAATTAGTAATCACACGTTTTAAAAAAGTAAAAGCACTGTAAGACACAAAAGGAGGCTTCAGCCCTGCTCCATTACTCCAGTTTTTCATTCTTTAATGTTTCTTTAATCATTTAACTTTCATGATTCCTAAAGCAGTGGATCGGGTCTAAAGCTTTCACCCTAATGTAACCACACTTTCATCTTTTTATGTGTTAGGAAGCTTTAATTTCACTTGCCATGCAGTGACTCCACCTGTGGAGTGGAGAAAGTCAGCGTCAAAACACACACATATATGCCTCGTCGTCGGGAAGGACACACTTACAATATACGCTTATTAACACACAGAACTCAACAGCAAGAGATGTTAATGTAATCCTGCAATAAAGAAATCCAGCCTGTGAACAGAGACAAAGCCACTTCACACACCAATTAAAGACTAGAAAGTCACACCTTTGACAGCTTGTTAAAAGATAGTTAGTGAGAGAGAAAAAACAACACTTCAATATCAAGTGCAAAAAAAATCATCACATCACGCGACATGACTGCACCTGTGTTTCCATAGCGACGTCCTCCTGAAGGGACAAAATACGAATCAGACTGATTAAGTCGGCCTTAAAATTAAACACCACATGGCAGCTGACTTTTACAAAATGTTAATCTGTGACATTTAACGACGAATTAAAGTACATGTTGCTTCTCTCCATCGCAACTTGATTAACGAAGAGTTCACAGACAATTAAGCAACTTTAGTGGATCAAATCGACTCACATTTGGACGTCTTAATCATGCTGTGCTCCAGAGATAATCACTATTTACGGCTTCATCTCATTTCTGAGAAGCAGCAGACTGAAACTCATCAGCTGATATGCAGACACTTCCTCTTGAGTCTGTTCCTCGTGGACAAAATCTCATAAATTATCACTTCAGAGCAAAAGCAGGAGACTATTGTACACTGATGATATTAGATGTAAAGTAGCAGTATTTATTTATATAAGTATCAGCTGAAGTAGACTGAGTGTGGAGTGTGGTGTCCCTCAGAGCTCAATCCTGGTCCCACTTCTCTTTCATTGGTATGTTTAAGCATTCAGCAGTGCTTCAAATAAGTATTCACATCTATACAGATGACACCCCGCTGTATATCCAGATGATTTTAACACTTTTGCTGAATGCATTCATGATATAAATGTGTGGATGACTCAAAACCTCTTACAGCTCAAATAATTCTAAAGGACTCATTTGGAAGAAATCTTAAAACATACAGAATAACATTAAGATTGCTTTTTACTAAGAGAGGTTGGAGGACCCACAGTTCTCCAGAAGACTGAGTTGACCAACAAGTACAGTGGCATCCGCATGCCGTTTTTTGTGCATATGCATATAAACTGTACATGTATCTTAAAACGGGAAAAGAGTTAAGTATAACTATCTGTAAAGGTTTTGCAAACACTGTGATAACGCCTTTTCCAAAAAAAATTTAAATAAAAAAAGATTGCTTTTTACTGTTTTACTGGTTATTTGATTAAAAATGAACGCCACACTCAGCGTTGTATGTAGAAAAAACACTTACTGTTGCCCTTTAGGTAACTAACTAACTAACTAACTTCTGTAGACTGAAAGGTACAAGTCTTATTGAATCTCAGGTGTGGTCTGTTGAACTTGTGACCAATCCCAGCTGAACACTAAAGCTGTGTCCCAAATCATCCATACTAATTCTATATAGTATATACTATACTACCTGTACTAATCGTCATAGTCTAAAGTTTTGGTAGCTAGTATACAAAAAATAAAAAATAAATATTTTATTTATACTAACAGGAAATGATGCAATATGTGTGACATCGGATGTCGCTGCCAGTTAAGCTTCAAAGAGACATAAAAATGTTTTTTCCAAAGATTTATAACTATTTTTTTTGTTTTCCAAGATTCATTTTGAGCTGTTTTGTCACCACCAACATTTTATTTTATTTTTTTTCCAGCTGTGGGCAGTTCCTTCATTTCCTTTGTGCATTGCATTGTGGAATAGCAATGTACATCCAAGCAATTTGCCTCCTTCTTAAAAAATATGAATCTATTTCCATTTTCAGCCCTGCAGTAGACAAACACCCTGTGCAGGATTTACCCTGCCTCATACCCAGTGCATGCTGGGATAAACTCCAGCCACCTGTGACCATGAAGAGGATAAGCTGTTTAGAAAATTAAAGGATGGATTATATAACTAAAAGATTGGTGCAACATTATGAATTAGAACAAAATATTTAGTGTTTCTCGCTTTAATCACATTCACACACTTTCTGTTATGTGTTTTATATGTTGCCTGCCTGACTGTATTTTAAGACACCAGTTAAAGCCTCTGGCTAATGCCAGATTTATTTTTTTATGACACCAATACAAACTGACAGCTGTGCAAAAAAAACCTGTATATTTAGAGGAGCTATAGCGAAGGAAATGTCACATCTGATTTACCTCCCACACTTCTGCTCCTATGGCTTATGCACTGAGCCCTGAGACGTCTTTGATCTTGTTGGCACGATGTGCACCGTGTTACCAAACAACAGCGTCACATGTCGCCCTTTTTATTCCTGATCACAGACAGGTATTTATTGAGCAAAATGTTTCTTCGTAGCTGACATTAGTCACCTGGTTCCTATTTGTAAAAGCAATAAAATCTAAAATGTAAACATGTACTGCATAAAGAATGAAGACTTGCTGTATCTTCTCAGTATCTGGTGGATGCTCCTTGTTCTAAATTCATTGGCAAGCTACCTTTCCCAGTTACTACTACTACTACTACTACTACTACTACTAATACTACAGCGTGACTACTACTACTACTGGTACTACTACTACTACTACTACTACTACTACAGCATGACTACTACTACTACTATTACTACTACTACTACTACTACAGCGTGATGTTTTAAAGCTGATAGCTGACCTTGCTGGGAACGGGGACCGGAGGGTTTCCAGGGGAGTGGAGGGTGGGGATGACCGGAGCCGCCAGAGGGGTCTGGGCCGGCGTGCTGGGCTCGCTGCTGCTCATCTCTCCAGCAGAGGCCGAGGCCGAGCCGGACGCAGCCCCCTTCCCAGCAGCAGGTCGGCTGGGCTGCTGAATAAACCAAGAGGAAAAAAAACATAATGAGGAAAAAACATAACTAGGTGTTTAATGAAAAGATCTCTCTGGGTATAAATGGTTGTCCGATGATGTTTTAGTGGCCAAAATGGAGGTCTCTAACCGAGCATGTTTACATGCACATAGTATCCTGGTTGTTTCTATCTCTGTATACATGCTGTGTGCGGAGGTGTTTTTTGCTTGTTTCTGTACAGATTGAGCTCAACAGTTGAGAATAAACACGGTTTATTTCTGGCCGCCTGATGTCAGACTTTCCTTTTATTTCTGCGTGTTGAACATTACCATAATATTTCTTTGTTTTTACTGGTTAAGGACGTTGTAACTTGCAAACCTGACAGGAAATATCAGAAACCTGGATCCAGATATGAAGTTTAGTTTATGTGCAACACATAACCAGAATACTAATGTCCATGTAAACACACTCATTATAAAAACTGCCTAATTTTAATATAAACTAGCATTTAGCAGAGGCTTAGCAGTTGCATGCTAACTTACATCATGTGCTTCCTTCGATAACTCGCTACTTTCCGAGCTAACCAGCAGTTAACTGATAAACTCTTATAAGGATGGGGAGCGCTCACAACCTTTTTCACAGATTTACAAATTTACACTATAAAGCTATTCACTTTCAGCTATACAGGTATAATTACCAAACTGACCTAAACCCATTTGATATTTATATATATACATATTTTTAGGTACTTCTAATTTTCTATCATGTTGAGAAATTCTTCATTTTTTTATTGTAATTGAAAACTGCCAATTCATCAATAGACCTCCGTGACAGCCCCAAACCTGATTTAGGACACAAATATAAAACTGCAACAGAAAAATGCATGAAACCAAAATTAGAAAGCAAACAAAGCAAGTAATATGCTAAAAACTGCTGGAACTAATTAAAACAACAACAGAAAAGGACAAAACTGAACAAAAGCAACAGTATATAAACCTGCTACAGCAGAGGAAATAAAACTGAATATTGAACATGTGAATTCTTTAGGAAAAGAAACAGTATTTATGCTGTAAATGTAAATGTGAAGAAGTTGAAATTGACAAAATAAAGAAAAACAGCAATGTGCGAGTAGAAAGATATTGGTGCTATTGACCAAAATAATATAATAAAATGTATTGTGAATCATGTCTGGTGATGTAATGTCACTACTGTCTTGGCAACACTCCCACAAACACACACACAGCTGCATGACGTGAAACAACAACCACACATAAATAAATAACTCAAAGTGATAGTAATGGGAAGCCCTGCAGACTTTGAGGACTGGGCTCACCTTGGGCCTTCTGGCCGTGGTCTGAGGAGGAGAGGAAGTGGAAAAGGTCAAAGGGCAGTAGAGGAGGATAGAAGGAGAGGAGGGAAGGGAAGGAAACAAACAGCCAGGGTTAGTGATTCAAGGCAACGTTTCATATTGAACTGGAAATCACACACAAACGGACGAGATGGTTGCATGAAAACGGACGATAAAAACCTCTGAAAAGCTCCACAATGGATCCATTGTCACGTAACATCTCTACAGATCTGTGCTCTGTTGTTTTTCCTCCTCATGTCTCTTGTCCTAGCTGGTCTCCAGGGCCTCATCTCGTCCACCCATGTGACCAAAAACCTCAGTAACAACATGGACACTGACTGGCACGGCCGCGGTGACCTAAATGACCGCATTGTGACTCGACTCGCACAGATGAGGTTCAATGAGGAGCCCAATTCTGCTGTGCTGCACTTGCTGGGATAATCGCTTGTTATCCTGCTAGATTGCGTGTTTCAGACATGCTACACAGAGAAATATCCAACTCCTGGAGAGTCTCCTCCATCAGACCTGGGTTACATTGTTTTAATGAAACTGCTTGGAGAAGGAGACTGAAGAAAAGGAGACAATCCCACAATGTATTCTGAGAAGATCAAAGCTTACTGTGACTGTATTTTTGGTTGATCTTATAAGTTACCTCATATTTAAAGATGATATTGTTTCTACATTAACCTTTAGGCTCACGAAATCTTTCAAAATTGCTTAAAGATGGACAATAATTTCAGAGTATAATCTATAATCTTTCCATATTGCAATGATGATCAAGAAAACCTGAAATAAAATCTATCACTAGGTAAAAGTGGTGGCAAAAAATATATAATTTAATGAGAATTAATTTGCGTTTCAAAGTTGATTCTTGACCTCGACAAAACAGAAAATCCTGCACATTTTGGGCATTAAAGTGAAATGAATAATCGATCATCAAAAAAGTTGGCAGTTAATCGGCTAATCGATTAACCAACTAATCACTGCAGCGCTAAATCATATCACATGATAGTCAGCAAATGGAGTTTGCTCAGTTGTCAAGTATTTCTACTTTAGATGTTCAGATTATCACTATTTTGTCTGATTATTAATACATATTGGTAACGCTTTATATCCTTATTAAAGTTTCCTGGAAAGAACTACAGTAATTTGGTGCTGATGATGGGAACTATAGACACAAAGGTCTGAAAGGATTGCTCTGTCTCCAATCATAAATGAGTGATGAATAAATGTGTACTTTATTCATTTACTACATTCATGCAGAATAATCTAAAGTGAAGTGACTCTCTCTTCTCTTCTACCTTCTTCACTTTACCTCCTCCTGTCCTCTTACACACTGACTCTCTCCCTCTTTGCTTCAGCTTGGGCACGGCCATGGCTTTGGCCAGTTATCATTCTTTATTGGATTAGAGCCGGACCATTCAGCAGAAATTTAGCCCGAGCTAACAGCTGTACCAAATAAGAGCTGACAGACAGCCATAGTGTGTGTCGTGCCGTAGATACGAGAGCAAGCTGTACTGAGATCACATCTGCCTGTGAGCTACATCTGCAACCAAGAGTGAAATCATTTGATTCTCCCCCTGATGGGCAAAAATGATTGAGCTCGTAAAAAAAAAAACGCTGTGGAAGGCTTCTGCATGATGAGGCGAAATAAAAGATAAAAGCTTTTGCTGTAGACAGAAACACGCTGAAGTCTACTGAAATAAAAAAG
Organism: Sebastes umbrosus; assembly: GCF_015220745.1. Taxonomy (NCBI): domain Eukaryota; kingdom Metazoa; phylum Chordata; class Actinopteri; order Perciformes; family Sebastidae; genus Sebastes; species Sebastes umbrosus. The sequence goes on along the minus strand of NC_051284.1, from coordinate 27,282,106 downwards.
CTTCTGCACACATAAACTGACAAAACCAAGCTGCAGGTACACCTCTGCTTCCACATTGGGAATATCAAATATCACTTTAGAGAAATAAAAAGGGCAATTCCCACCAAAACGAACTGAAACTTCCAAGCGTGACCTTTACAGCATGAATGGTGACAACAACAACAACATCCATACAGATAAGGCAGATCATATGGAGTGCTGTACCTTCCGGGGTGCCGGAGTCTGTCTCATCATATTTGCAGGAGAAGAAGACACACACACACACAGTCACCAAGAAACACACACACACAGAGGAAGGTGATAAAACAGGTAAAGATGCTCGATCCACAGAGACCAGGACAGACAGACAGACAGACAGCTGAAGCCGAACAGACAGACAGACAGGCAGCCACTCAGGCCGGGAAGCTGCAGTGGTGCAAATGGCCGCAGCGATTTTTTCCCAGGCTCCCCCTCCCTTCCTCTGTCCTCCTGCTATCGTCCTCCTTTAAGTCCTCCGTCTCAGCTTCTCTCATAATCCATTTGCCAGAGCCCTCAGTCGGTGCCTCCCTTTCCCTTTCTGCTCCGATTTACCACTCGGACATCTCGCTGCCGAGAGCCTCCGACCCGCTACTGCTCACGGGAGACGCCTCGCCTCCTCTAACCTTCCTCTCCTCCCTCCTCCTGTCTCATTTCTCTCGCTCTGCTTATTGTGATTTGTCAGCCCAGCCAATGCCCTGCTCATGCATTACATCACTGTGCAGCCTCCTCCCTCTCTCTCTCTCTCTCTCCCTCCCTCTCCATCCCTCCCTCTCTCCTTCCACCCACTCATCAGCACAGACAGACGGGGAGGGAGGGGTGAGACGGTGTGTGACTGGGGACAGACAGAGGAGAGGATGTGAGAGGGAGGAGGGTGGGGCTGTAAACGGAGGTGAGAGAGGAAAATGAGCAGCAACACTGATGCAAGCCTCTCGTCTCCTAGCAACACTCACAGAGCCTCCTATGGGCTCATTAAAACGAGGCTGACAAAAACAATGAGGACACCTGATCTGAATTGCAAATTAAAGAGATTTAAGTTGTATCTGCCTTTTTAAATTTTTATTTTAAATAGGGCGGTCAATTGCTGTTATTAATCACATGTTTTATCTGTTCAAAATGTACCTTAAAGGGAGATTTGTCAAGTATTTAATACTCTTATCAACATGGGAGTGGGCAAATATGCTGCTTTATGCAAATGTATGTATATATTTATTATTGGAAATCAATTATTAACACAAAACAATGACAGATATTGTCCAGAAACCCTCACAGGTACTGCATTTAGCATAAAAAATATGCTCAAATCCTAACTGCAGCCCAACAGGCAACAACAGCTGTCAGTGTGTCAGTGTGCTGACTTGACTATGACTTGCCCCCAAACTGCATGTGATTATCATAAAGTGGGCATGTCTGTAAAGGGGAGACTCGTGGGTACCCATAGAACCCATTTACTAATGCAAAAAGTGATTTAATAGGTCAGTTCATTCCTATATCCATTTGAGTAGCTTTCATAATATCTTCCTCAGATCCACTAATCTCCGTCTCTGCACCAACAGCTCAGCAGGACCAGAGAGCGATTTAAGAGGATTAATTAAATGGGGATACTCTGATTAGCTGTGAGCTTTAAACCTCAAATACTTTCACATTGTGGGCATGAAAATGGGCAGCAAGTAATCTGAGATGACTGTGATGAAAATCCATAAGGCTATAGAGTAAATACAGGCGGTGTCGGGTTTCTTTTGTAAGATTATATGATAGAGAGTATTGAGGAACTGATTATAAAAGAAAAGAGATTATTACGAGAAAGATAGAAGAAACAAAAACATATCCTACTAGCCGGACTAACTGCCAAAAAAAATATGCTGGCATTGCGTTGGGAGTCCTCCACCTACCGCAACAACAATCCCAGTGGTTATCTATTTATCTTTATGTTATAACTATGAAAACGTTCAGTAGCTGTATTGTGCAAAAGAGAAAACTCTCTTATCCTGGACAGGAGTCTCAAGTAAAATCCAAGAATTAATGCAACTTTATTATATCATGACACATTCCTGTGTATTAGATGGAGATCTATTTGCGGTGTGGGTGTCGCCATTAGCTCTGTTTATTTTTTCTTTATTTTTATTTTATTTTTATTTTAATCTTAATTTTAACTTTAATTTAAATTTGTTTTGGGGGGGTATGTTATTATTATTATTATTGTTATTATTATTATTATTATATTCATTTATTTATTTTTAAAATATTTTTATTTTATATTATATTATTTTTTTATATTATGTATTTATTTATTTTCTCAATAAATATTTTGTTTTAAATTTATGTTTGTTTTTTTTCCAATGCATAAATTGAAAATCAATCAAATTTTATCACAAAAAATAAAGACAAAAGCAGTACTTCAGAGTTCAGGCTGCTGAAGCAGAAATAAAAAACGGTTTACATGTATCCATTACAGAGCAGCGGAGGGAAATCTGTTCTGATGAAATATTAAACATCTCTCTCTGTAAACCGCTCACTTTCTCTCCGCCACTAAGTGCTGCTCTGAGAGCACATCCACCGCTGAAGTGATGGAGAGAGACAGACAGACAGAGAGGATGATGGGATGGGTGGATATGTATCGAGTTCCTGCTTTCCCAGCACACACACTGGAAGCATCGCTGCCTCTGAGGTCACTGCTCTGCAGCCTCCAGCAGGACAACAAGGGGATACAATTACTGCCCAGGAAGCATCAACACAGCATCACCCAACACGCTCAGCCTGTACTGACTGAGCAAAACGGTGACTGTTATTTCACGTACTTGGGGAAACTTGAGAGAGGCATGATACTTGAATACTTAAAAGTTAAGCTGAAGAAGTTTATCGCATACGACAGCAGAACAAGCACAAAAATCATAGTGAGTTATATCACTTTGTCCCTCCTCACTAATCTGATTTTTTTTTTTTATTTGTCAAGTATTTAATACTCTTATCAACATAGGAGTGGGCAAATATGATGCTTTATGCAAATGCATGTATATATTTATTATTGGCAATCAATTAACAACACAAAACAATGACAAATATTGTCCAGAAACCCTCACAGGTACTGCATTTAGCATAAAAAACATAATCAAATCATAACAAACTGCAGCCCAACAGGCAACAACAGCTGTCAGTGTGTCAGTGTGCTGACTTGACTATGACTTGCCCCAAACTGCATGTGATTATCATAAAGTGGGCATGTCTGTAAAGGGGAGACTCGTGGGTACCCATAGAACCCATTTTCATTCACATATCTGGAGGTCAGAGGTCAAGGGACCCCTTTGAAAATGTCCATGACAGTTTTTCCTCACCAAAATTTAGTGTACGTTTGGAGCGTTATTTAACCTCCTTCGTAACAAGTTAGTATGACATGGTTGGTACCAATGGATTCTTTAGGTTTTATAGTTTCATATGATGTCAGTATTTTCACTCTAACTTTAAAACTGAGCCCGCTACAACCTAGAAATCGCAAGTTAACACGTTAAAGACATTAGTTGTGTTCATTTGCGCATGCGTTATTGTGTTAACTTTGACCACCTTAGTTGTTTTACATATTTTATTCATTTATTTATTTATTTATTATTGAACACTTTATGGCTCCATAAAAAAGACAGCATGTCTTTAAAATCAAAGACTGGATACTAAATTTATGTGTTTTTGGTTCTTCAGCTGGAGGACAAGAAGGGATAGATGCAGTTTTCACTTTGGGGAGAGAATAGTTCACCCTTCCTTAATATTTTCTGTCTTGTCTGTAACTAAGAAGAATAATCTATTTTTGCATTTTCGCTGCATGTTCTGAATCTCTTCTGTGACATTTAAACTACCCACATCTCTCAGTTTGATCTGCAAAATTGGAGACCATTCAAGCCTCCCTTTTTTTTTAGACTAAACTGAGCTCCAACCTGAGGTTGAAAGTCAGCCTGCAGAAGAGACGATAAAACCGAGCTGACAAGAAATCCATACTCTACTCTGCAGCAGGTCTGTTCTCTGCAGGCGGGGAGGGCGGCTCATTTCACCTCGGTCACGGTCTGACATTTATCAAGAGGAATACCTGCATGTATGACTCAGCGGAGGATGATTGTTAAAGAGCACTGGACTGTCAGAACGGACCGAGTCGTGGTGAATCCACAGGTGGCTCAACATTAAATGTTAAAGTCACAATACATTGAAACAAGATATCATGGCTGGACTTGATGCCCTTTCTGGACCCGTAGGCTTCCATTCTTCAAAATGAATAAGCTACGAGGAGACAACTGTAAAACTAGAATTACTGCCTCGTGACTGTACGCCAAGTTCTCTGGATTTTTATCAAATAAATAATAAGAAGATGAATTTGGTAAATTTCCTGGCAACGTGTGTCAGTATGACACAGGGAACCGGCTGCCAAGATGACTTCAGCATGCAGACAAACGTACGAACACCATGTTGCCACAGAGCTGAACCAAACAGACCAGAGCAGAGAGCACGGCGAGGCGGCAGAGGTCAGGCGACAGGAAGTGGACACATGAGCCACCTCTCGCTCTTTTCACTCGCTTCTTCCATTCACTCTTCACGTAAACACAGAGCGGTTTCGGTAACAAGACCACGGATGGCGATGCGGTGAGCTGCGAGGGATCATGGGTAAAATGAGGAATGAGGGCCCGGTTGCCATGCAGCAGCGAGGCCATTCAGAGCCACGGTTACCACGGTTACTACAGTCATCACCATAACATTACCACTGTACCGAGGTTAGAAAACATGCACCACCTTTTTGGGCTTCACTCCTCGCTGCGTGGTCGAAGGAAAGAAGGGAAGGAAGTGAGGAAGGAAGGGAAGGAAGGGTGGAGGTTAAAGGTTAAGAGTTTGCTCGAGGCATGCTGGAGGTGATGGGGACTGAAGTGAGTCGGTGCTCCTCGTTGGTGGATCAAAGTCCTCGATCAAATACACTGTACACGTTTTTCACATCTTCATTTCACTTTCACACATTCCTTCATTCACTCAGTTCATTTTCACACAAACTGCACGTAAAAAATCTGATTAAAAATGTGTCAAACAAGACTGATGTGTTATTAAAATAGTGTCTCTTTTATGTCTTTAATGCATAAATTTGTTTTTCCTCCATTACAATGCTCAACACATTTAGAGCTCAGTGAATATTTTGTTTTTCACACACACTGACTACCTTTTTAACAGGATGAACTAATACAAATGTGAACCCAGAGCTCCTATAAAGCACCTCTGCATAATAACATATTATGTCAGAAGAGAGGATAATGAAGGTGTTTATATACTGTTCATATACATATAATGATTTATTTATTTTAACTTATATATGAAACTACCCAGGTAAGATGCATTCCTCATAAAGGCATACTCATTTGGCAAATAAAACATATTTTAATTCTAATATCTGTTTTTAAACGTGACTTTGTCCTTTTGGACAGGTTTCTCTCTCCTCTATTTTCTCTTAATGAGAACATTTTACCCTGTAAATTAATGAATAGAATAGGATAAATAATGAAAAATGTAATTTCATAACATTATGAACGCGCTGATATTTCATCCTGAATCCAATAAAACCTGGACTGACTTCAGGAGGGCAGAAGTATTACTGTCTGACAGAGATATGAGTCAGGAGAGCACTGAAAATAAAGTTGAAATTACAACATATTAACGTTATTAACCTCTAAGGCTGAGGCGAATTGAAGTCTGGCAATTAAACTCTGCAGTTTGTATTACAAAACTTAGGTCAGAAAAATTGTATAGTTTATAAGAAATGTTAACTTCTAGTGTTTGGACCTGAAAAATATCAGTTGTCTGATTTAGGTGAGCATTTAATCTGTTAAGTAAAAAATAAAAAACATCTTTCAGGTTTGCTTTTGGTCCTTTATCCTTCAAAATTTTACTTTGCTGCATATGGATTATTATTATTATCACTATCATCATCATTATTAATATTATTATTATTATTATTATTATTATTATTATTAATATTGTTATTATTAAAAATGCACATCTTTTGCTTAATCATGGTGCAGTTCAGGTTTGAATCAAACTCAAGGTCAGCAGGATATTTCTGGTCTCAGAAGAAGAAGAAGAGATATTATTATTTACTGAAAAAGATCACAGCTGCTGTGACTCAGCATAAAGTCTCTAATAGTGACATTAATCTTAAAAATAATTAGTTATATTAAAGTTATATTGGTGTAATTTGATTTTAATGTCAAGTAAGTACTCTTCTCTTATGTGTTTCTTGTAGACTTATAGACCGTGTCATCTATTTTCTTCAGACTACATGTGAAGCTGTTAATGTAATAGTATAATATATTAATATTTCCCTGTTTTAATATACTGCAAACTGATATGGAAAGTGGTGTCAGCTGAACCTCTGCAATATAAAATATAAAATTAATGAAAACATTTTGAGAATATTTCAGCTGTGGTTGTCCAACATGATGATGAGTTGTTTTCATCCCGTGCTTTGACTGGGCTCAACAGCAAAACTACTAAATCCACAGAGCAATAATAGAGGAATAACAGACTCATTAATAAAGATTTCCCATATTATTTAAATTTAAGATGTTTAACTGATCTCTGGGAAACTCTTTTCTTTAATCTGTTGATGCATAGCAACACACAGCGAGTGTATTTATAGGTAAACATCTCCCTCTGCTGGTCGGATATGAAAACAGAACCTTCAGCTCTGGTTAAGATCAGTTTGTCTAGTTTGGTAAACTCACAATTCAGGGGTTATTTAAGATTATCTAAAAGAAAATTTAATTTTTATTATAAATATAAGTTTGAAATCTGTATTTAAATAATGAACGGAGATTCTTCCAGAGATAATCACAAGGTTTGTATTATTTAAGTGTATTTAAATTCCCCCTTTGTACTGTAAATTACTACCTCTGAGTTGAAGATTGTCAACGTGTCCCTACAGTGTCAGACAACCACTACTATACATTTAATGCACTCTCTTTTAGACTGAATTATAACATGATGTTGATCAAAAGAAATGCACTTAATCATAAAAATGCTAAAAAATAAATGTCAATATATAATTGAAGCATCTTCCATCACAGTTACTACAAACACAACCTGTGAAAAAGGAAGATTTTCTTTGATAAAGGCTGAAACAGCAGAGCAGGTGTGGCGTTATTTCCTCCAACAGTCAGCAGCAACACACAGGCCTTACCTTAGATAACAGAGTTTTTGTGTGTGTGTGTGTGTCCAGGTGTGTGTTTGCATGCACCCATGTGTGAGTGTGTGTAAAAGCTCAGGTGTGTGCCGCCGTATCCGCTCCTGATTTCCTGTCGCAGCGTTATCGGACTCACCAGTTTAGTGGACTTGGGCGTCTCCAGGATCTCTGAGGAGATAAAAAAAAAAGCGAAACAAAGGAAGTGAGAGAAGTACTTTTATATTTATAATCAGTGTTTATCATCTTTTACAGGGTATAATTTCCCACAAAGATCCGGGTGCAAACACATTAAGGTCAACATGATTTATTGTCTTTTCACCAGATGGTCAACACCGATACTATTGGAGAAACAGTCAGCTGAGGACAACTGTCCACAAACACCTCTTAAATTAACTTTCCATTTCCTCCCTTCAGACGATACCGGAGGAAAGCACTCCTTTACTTTAATCTGATGGCAATTTAATATGTTGTTCTCTGTCTGAATAAGCACCCTGGTCACTTTTATGTTGAAGTCACGACGACGACACACTGAAGCAGTTACACAGAGATGTTATTTGATCACTCTCGTTTTTTGGAAAATGTCAGAAAATAATGTTGTTTTGGGAAATGGCATGTAAAGTGCTACAACAAATACAAGAATATAAAAGGTCCCCTAAGAGTTGTTTGGTACTTTATCTCTGTAATTTCTCTGAAGGAAGTGTGATGGGAAGCGACAGATATTTGCAAATAAAACACCGACAAAGGACCAATAGCTAATGATCATTGAAGAAATCTTCCTAATGCAAAAACTGACACATATCTCGAGACTACAAGAAGCTCAAACAGGAAGAAAAATGGGAATAATGAATAATTATATAACACTCAAAATGACGACATCGGAATGGAGCTGCAGATAAATCCATAAATAATGGTAAAACGTGAATGAATTTCCCAAACTGTTTTTGTTTTGCTTTCTTGTTACTGCCATTGTTTGATTTTTAGCACATCTTTTGCCTGTAAAGTGAGAAAAAGTCACGCCGTCACACTTTCAGCACAGTCTGAATTGAATGCCGTCAGATTAACATAAAGACTGCAGCAGCACAGGGTTAAACATGTAGAAAGACTTTGGGGAACAAATTCAATTATTCTGGAGGGCAATATGTAAAGAAATAAGTATGGTGAAAGGGCAACAACTTAGACATTTACACAACAACTGCAGAGCTTTACTGGACCAGGAGTGCACACAGAGGGATTCAAACCCACAACCTTGTGCAGAGTTGGTGCTGCTCGACACTCAACATGAAACCAGAGAGCCTGTAATGAGATATTTACTGAAGCACATTTATATTTCAGGCCTTTTGCAGAAACTCTAAACCACCGTGACTTACAGAAGGTGAGCAGTTGGGGTTACACTGCCTTGCTTAAAGGCACGTATACACTGATACATAAATGCAGACATCACTGACGCGGCGATAAGTCCCAACTCATAGAAAAATGAACCGCAAAAAAAGATGAAGAGGCTGTTCAGATGCACCAAGACTGTTTACTCCATGTGCAAAAGGTGACACAATGTGACCAAAGGACCATCGTCAGCACAACTTGCAGACGTTTTTTTTTAGATTTTTATATCATTCTGTAGCTTCCCAGTGGTGTTCTTTATGTATTCAAATCGAAACATTCACATTATGGTAAAAGTATATACTGTATGTTTTAGCATCAAAATGATATTTTCACTTCAAGCCCTTCTTAAACCTTTTATACATCCAGACAGGAGTACTGGCACAGAAGCTAAGCAACGTACTGCTGTGCGGACGCCAACTTAGTTCAGATCCGAAAGTCACAAAATACCACCAACAAACTAAGCGGTCGAGGCAGAGTTAGACCAGCAACTCCCGTGTCCTGCGAGGTAAAATTACTGTTTTTGTGCATCGAGTCTGGTGGCTTTGAAGACCAGAAAATATTCTAAATATATAATATAAAATATATAAATTTATTACACGGCTGTGTTGAATACTCAATTCTGATTGGTCAATCACAACGTTCTGCGGTCTGTATTTCTGCTATGGGCACAGTTCAGATGTCGGACTCTGGCGGACCGTTTTTGTTGTCAAAATATTGATTTCTTCAGTAAGTAGCCGTGTAATAAGCGGGATAATGTACAGCTAGTGGGTCATTGTTGTGAAAGAATCCCCTTCAGGGTGATGAGAGACCCCTCTGCTGCGTGTCGGGGTCCCGCAGCATCGCCCTGTCAGGGATTCTTTCACAACAATGACCGGCTCGCTGTACATTATCCCTTACATATTAAATACACAAACTGATTTTTTTAGGTGGCTAAAATACGTTTTTCTGCTGCTCCCGTCAACAGCTGCTTTACCTCGCCGTCAGACAGCCTTTTTTTGACAAAGAACTGAAGCTGTTCAATCGCTCTCTTCAAAGCCACCAGACTCCATTCACAAAAGCAGTAATTTTACCTCGCAGAACGCGGGAATACAATACAACCCCACTTCAAAAAAATCCAGTTCATCTTTGCCTCAGCCAGTGCTAGCGTTCACATTATTCATATCCTTATTGATTAGCTTACTTCGGTAACCTACGTCACTGCTTTTACAATACGATAATACTTTATTGCCAAACAGGTCTGAAATTTGTTTTGCATAACAGCAGCTCCATTGTCACAGAAAGGACAAAGACAAGAAACAAGGATACGTACATTTAAACATTACAATCACAGAAGATGATATTCAGGGCGCTTCAACGTACATTTGATCTGGGTTTAGGCTCCATATTTAGTTTTAGGATTTTACTAACAGCTGTTTGGACGTTTTCATTTGAAAAAAAAAAAAAAAAAGAACAAAACGCCGATGGACTCGCCCTTTTAATAGGCTATCAGACAAACAGCAATGACCAATCAGGAGAAAAGAGGTAAGATGTAGAAGGCATTTTGTATCACCAGCTGCCAGATGGGATGTTTATTTGTTCATTTTGGCTACACACACCTGACACTCTTTCTTGAAAAGCCTGGATTCAAGAGCTCAATCTGCTTGATGTGGTGATAAAACCTGTCAGTTACAAAAAGCTGTCAGCTGGACCAAAGTGCCCTGACTCCCTTTGGCCTGCATCAGATGATACGGTTTTTTATTAATGTCACAAAAAGGTGATTTGTTGCCCTGCGTGCTCTCACATTGCAGAACTGTTTTGCTTTCAAATATCACTGCATGTTTAATGTTGTGAGCGTCCATGTCCCCCAGACAGCTTCCATTTGAGAAAGGTCAGGATTTTGTTTTACTGTCAAAACACCTTCAGAATACTGAAAACTGCAGGTGAATGATAACCAAGGACATCATCTGAATGTGTGTGTCCTAACCTCGTTTGGGAACCTTGCCGGTGCTCGGCTCAGGCGTCTCTGGAGACGTCGTGTCGGCTCCATCATCAACCAGCTGGATCTGAGACAGACAGACAGAAAGTAAGACAGCAAAGGGACAGTTAGTCATGTCTTCCTACTGCCAACTATCAGAGCGACAAATGCTACAGGGAAGTCACAAAAACAAAATTGTGTTGTTCATTCAAATATAGCGAGTGAGTCGTATTTTTCCATCTCCATAGCAATCTTTATAACCGCAGTGCAGAGACAGTCAGGGTCAGACAGTCTTTTAAGCCAAGCGGGGAAACATAATGAAGAGGATTAGTAACACAACACCTGATCGATACAGAAGCTGACCCACGTATGTGTGTGTCTGTACCTGAACAGCTGGGTCACAGCAGGTGACATTTACTCGAAACCACTCGAGCAAATAGATTCATTCTTAAGTGTCAAGTGATTTAACACAACCCGTAGCATAACCCAATTTTCTCAAGTTTTCTCTTTGTAGATCGGTCCGGGTCCTGTTCTATTCTGCTCCCTTGCCAATTCACTGAGAGGTTTGACAACTTGTATTTGGCATGAGGATTTTGGCACGAGAACTTTTACAATTTATGATTTAGATCCTGGAAATATGCTCACGCTCCAACAGCTGCCTCTGGGTCTTTATGCAGGTAATATCCTCGGTTTCACTCAACGATGTAATACTTGTGATGGAATATGTTTTTATTCTCTTGTCCTTCTCTGTGAATGTCACATTTCCTTGACTGCATCTCATTTTAGTCATGAACTACTTTGCTTTAGCAGTTTTTTTGTATCTAACTTGATGCCATTTCTACTTTATTTTTGTCGCAGTACTGTGATGACACAGCATTTACAGCTAGATACCACTAGTATGGACACAGTTACATTTGTTTTGTTTTCACCTGCTGATCTGAACTTTTTTTTTTACCTCGACATTTTTTGTGAATGAAACTTGCACACAAATGGAGTGAAGCAGGCAGGTTAACACCTCTTCCTAACTGGACGCGATGCGAACGAACAAACTATCAGATTGTTTCAGATTTCCCCAATGAAGATGTGTTAACCTGCCCCGGGCGTCAGCAAACAGACTGAGCGACATGTTTGAAAAAAGCTATGGCCCTGGCAAACATAACCTTTGTTTGTTGACAAGAAAACTCCACAGAGGACCTTTAACTCTGCTGTCTGTGCTCTCTGAGTGTGTGTTTACATGGAGAGCGTTACACCAAAATAGATGCCATTTCAAACAATTAACACCTTTCACAATGACTGTTATAGGAGTTCATTAAAGAGCTTTTCCCATTTCCTTTAGGGTGTTATATAGTGTTTTGCATGTAAAAGGTCTGCAAAGTTAAAAAGCCCAAAGTCCACGCCAGAGGGAGTTACTCTCCCCCACAGAAACACTGCTCCTGAACACATTTGCATAATGCCTGATTAGCGGCTAGTTTGGCACGCCGTCAAACAAAGCTACTTAGAGTGGAGCTGGAGCAGAGTCCGAAGAGTTTGGTTCAGTTGACCAATCAGAAAAATAAAGCGTTTATTGAACATGAAAGCATGTAAACATGTTCTAGTAGAAACCCAAAATCTAAGTATGCACCTGAGAATAAGCACAATAGGTCCATAATAAGCAGTGATAAAAGAAAAAAAGACTCAGTATTTCACCTATTTTCCTTTCTTTCCCTTGGGTTGTATTTGATTGTCCCCTCCAGGCCACCATAGAATATTTATGGTAATGTAACACTCAGGGGCACTTTGCAGTATTTTTCTTGAAGTAAAAAATAAAGCTGTTTTTCATCAGAAAACACCCAAGCACTCAGCCTGAAGCAGTAGAGAGTAAGACATGCTGGCAGTGAGCACACAACAGAGGGAAATATCAACCCCCACACAAACCCACTGCGTCAAATCAAAACAAAAACAAAATCTCAAACGTCTCACGAAGTAAGAAACTAAACAATAGATAGATGACTGGTAGGGTGGAGCGACGGTAACCTCCTCTTCTTTAAGTTTCTATCACTCAACATGAAGCATTTCGCAAAGTAAATCTTTATTTACTAAATATTGCTGTCATTACCTGTGATTGTCTCACAAATATCCCACGATTCTCCACGCAGGTGAAGTAGCGTTTGCCCTGCACGGTGCCGTCGTTCTTGCCCTTGGCCTCGTCCAGGATGACTCCCACCCATTTCCCGGAGGCAAAGAGCGTGTTGCCGATGTAGGCCACCGTGCCGCGCTGCCCCTTCCCGATCACCTCCACCAGGGAGCCCACTTTGACGGGCCGCCCGCCTCCGTCCGAGCTCATCCTGCTGCTGCCGCTGCTGGTGGTCTAGACGGGACGAAGAAAACACACACACAGTTAAAACAGGAAGTCAGGGTCACATCAACACTGTTAAAGGGGCACTCCACAAAATATACATATCAGTGTAGGTTTACTGTTCATAGGGAGTTTCTTCTTCTTCTCAGCCTGTGAAAACAGTCATATGATGTCTTCTGTATAGCTTTGGAGGAAAGTCTGAGAACATAACCCTGATGACGAGATGCAAAGTGTGAAAGACGTGGGTGTTTACCAGACAGGGAACGAAAGACACTAACAAGTTGCACTGTGGGTAGTGTAGGATCTAGTGTTTTTAAAGGTTCTCTATACAATATCAAGAGCATTAATATAACCGCAAACAACTATATGGTATGTAAAGATATAAAGGAGTAATGTCTACCTGAGCAGAGAATGAAGTCGCTCTCCTGCAGTTGCCTTTTAGTGCAGGTTAGTGAACGTGAGCGTGCCCCAACACTGTTAGCTCTGTTACCGTTGTTAACACTGTGAGCCGCCGGCTGGTCATGTCTAGAAGGTAACCCACAATTTGGGAAACTCTCACGAGATGGTTAAGGTCAGGCATTGACCTTGACTAGTTAAGGTTAGGACAGGTCATTGGGCAGCGAGTCTCGAGAGAGTTTTTGCAAGTTTTCACAATTTGAAGGTAACCTCCTAGATACAACCCCGCTGGCTCAGCAGTCACCATGTTGAGAGCCGTGTGGAGGCAATAGATATGCTCTGAATATCGCATGTAGCACCTTTAAAGTTTGACGAATACGAGGGATTAAAAGTGGCCCCAGCAGCACCAAATTTAACCAAAAGTCCTCTGACTTTCTGGAAGTTCAATATTAAATGGCTGTAGCAACCCTTCAGGACGGTCTCTTTGACCCTGAACATTATAAATAGGATTTAAGATGGCCTCAAAAGAATGCTTGATGGTTATGAGGATTAAGCAAAAACACTATTGGACCATCACAACTATGTACATATCTAGCTTTTCACCAAACCAGTGCTTTCCTGACAATCCATTTTACTTTTATTTTACTTTTGTGATCCAAGCTGCCTGGGCCGTTTGCATTTACGAAACTTCTATTGAGACACTCTGCATTTATTGTTTTTATTTATTGCGGCCAAATGCATCACCGACTGCCTCCGGAAATAGTTTTGGGCAATAACATTAGTACATTTTATTGTACAGACAGTATTCTGTGATTGAAATCTTCCATCGGTTGTTATTAAAAGGTGCTAAATGTGAGATTGGGAGCATTTCTATTGGCTCTGCACGGCTCTCAACATGGCGATGGCTGAGCCGGCGGCTTGGAGCAGCGCTAACAGTGAAAACAACAGCAACAGTGCTGACAGAGCTAACCGTGTTAACCTGAGGGCGGGTGCTGCGCATCCACGACGATGCCGGCGTGATCAGCTGTTACCGCCATATGAGAGCAGTGCAGAGCGGCGACCGTGAGCTAGCTAGTGGGGCACGCTCACAACATGCACTAAAAGGCACACGCAGTCGGCCCGGCGATGTAAACGAAGCAAAGAGAAGCTCTGATTACAACACACACAGAGGGAGAGTGACTTCATTCTCTGCTCAGGTAGACATTACTCCTCTATATCTTTACATGAAAAATAGTTGTTTGCTGCTATATTAATGCTCTGGATATAGTATGGAGCACCTTTAAAGATATCTACTAGCTAGCCAGTGGGGCACGCTCACAAGCACGAACATGCACTAAAAGCACGCACGGCTGGCCCGGCTATGTCAACAGAGCATGGAGAAGCTCTGATTACAACACACAGAGGGAGAGTGACTTAATTTACTGCTCAGGTAGACATTACTCCTCTATATCTTTACATAGACAATAGTTTAGTGCTATATTAATGCTCTGGATATCGTATAGAGAACCTTTAATATTTCCAAACCAGGACAAGACGTCTAACTTCAGTTATAACCTCTTAAAGGGTCAGTTCGACTAACTGATTCTGCATGGATAGATGCCAGAAAAATATGAATTGTAAAGCATAAAGCACAACCTCATTCCAACCTGATAACACAAGACTTGCAAGAGTTAAATGAGTCATTGTCACCTTCATGTTGTGTTTATTACAACCACCTTCAGACAAAGAAATGACCCTCAGGCAAAAGGAAACGCTTTCATAAACTGGCTCCAGGTTCAATCGCTGCTTTATCAGATAAATGGAGCAGCGAAACATTCATTTCTCTGCAGGACTCTGTCGCAGAGTAAGCTTCGGTACAATGACAGTGCAAAGCATCACAAACTGTAGGTGGACATCATCAAACAGCAGCACTGCTCCTGTTTTCTAGCTTCTGTGATAAATCCATGGCAACAATCACCTGAGATTTCATTCAGCAGCTTTGATGTGTGGAGGACAAATCACACAGTAAAACGTTTCAGCACGGGCTGCAATATTTTGTAATCAAATAATCCTGCATAACCCAATTTACAGTGTGATGTCCTAGAAGTGATGGTGACTCAGCAGAACAGAGAGGAGCAGTTATTATTACTCTGAGAGAGAACATGCTCCGACTCTCCTTGAGCTAACTGTAAACACACATTGTCTTTGTGCTGCTGTTTAACTTAAGAGGGTTAAACAAATAGCAGGACAGTGAACCACCACAGACAGACAGCAGCAACATTTCAAAATAAAATAATAAATAAAGTGATGAACACATTAATTTATCAATAATGTATAATCTAGTGATATTATATAATATTCTGTAAAAGGTCATTCTGCATAATGAGTACTTTTACTTTTGGTACATTGAATACCTTTGGATGCAAATACTTATGTACTTCTACTTAAGTAGGATTTTGAATGCAGCGGTACTTCCTGCTAGGTCATGTGTTTGTCAATGAACACAGCTGGCACTAGTGTGCACACCTGTTGGGAAGCCAGTGAGGGATCATGTCTTTATCCTCCTCCAGACCAACAGTGGAGAGAGCAGTGACGGGGAAAGCCATACGAGGGGGTTGGCCATTATAAGTTAGAAAGGAGAAGAGGTAAAAAGACATCAAAATGTAACGTCTGGTTTAACCTACAGCTCTCAACAGTCAGCTGTCCATATTGCACGATGTGAGGGCATTAAATCTGAGCTATATGTTGGAATGTGGTCATATAGAGAGTGTTTTGTTTCAGTGCTCTTTAAACATAAGGCAAGGCAGCTTTATTTGTATAGCACATTTCAACAACAGGGCAATTCAAAGTGCTTTACAGAAACATTCAAGAACATTGCGACAAAGTGCAAAAGAACATAAGCTCAAACATGGTGTCACTTCTTAAGAAGCATTTTGAATGATTTACATTTTTTTCAACCACAGCTGCTGAACAACGGATTTACTGGTCAAAATACAAACATGTACAGTATATAAAGGAGAATATTCTCAGCCAACAACAAGACATCTGAGGATGTCATCTTGGGCTTTGGGAAACACTGATGGACATTTTTCACCATCTTCTGACAGTTTATAGATCAAACAACTAATTGGTTAATTGATGACGATAATTGTTAGTTGCAGCCCTACTTATCAGCTGGAAACTAATTGATTCTCTGCTCAGGTATAACTCAGAGCTACAATATCAGTTTATTTTTCTTATAAAATACCATAACAATATGTCCAAACTGGACTGGAACAATAAATCGATTAGTTGCCAATTATTAAATTAATCGCCAACTATTTAGATAATCGATTAATCGGTTTGAGTCATTTTTTAAGAAAATCAGTCAAACTTCTCTGATTTCAGCTTCTTAAATGTGAATATTTTCTGGTTTCTGAACCCCTCTATGACAGTAAACTGAATATCTTTGAGTTGTGGACAAAACAAGACATTTGAGGACGTCATCTTGAGCTTCGGGAAAAACTAAACAGAATTTTGGGACATTTTATAGACCAAACAACTAATCGCGAAAATAATCAACAGATGAATCTACGATGAAATAATTGTTATTTGCAGCCCTAATTCTCAGCTTGACTAAATTGATTCTGTGTTTAGGCATAACTCAGAGCCTGTCTCTAATGAAATATCTTAAAAATATCCCAACATTTTGTTGGCAACAACATGAAATATTATCAAAATGAGACAAAATGATTCTGGTAGCCATTCATCTCCACTTTCTTCTTGCTTACATATAAAACCAGACATCCCTTAACAGATGATGTTCCCTGTTAAGATATTCAACTATGCAGCAGCAGATATGCAAACCCTGAATTCCCATGATTGCTTAAAGTCTAATTAACCCAGCTTATAATTCATGACCAATACTGAAGGAAACATTTTAACTAGTTATGTGCAGTTAATGCGTCCTTGAATCTTTGTCAAGCACTTTCTACGTCATTCAGATCTTTTATTCAAGCTGTAACATCTATTCAAATCCATTAAATCACTTCAGATTCATGGGGAATCTTTGGTTTACGGTGCTTCACATGCACCTGTCAACCATCTGCAATCAAACATCTATTGAGGTTTATAAATCATGCCTTCTTTAACGTCATGAAATAATAAAAACAAAAGAGTTTTGAATGCTCCAGCTAACAGTCTGTAATGAAGCCTTCAGTGTTGTTTGCTTCGACCTGTTTGCCATGTGCTGTAGGCAGCAACGACCCGAGGAGGGCGTGCTGAATTATTCAGTGCCACTCTACTCTTAAAACGCACGCAAGCTCACGCCGACTACAATGCTAAAAGAAGATAAAACACTCATGATGCTCTGATGAAGGCGCCGATGAAACTTGCCAACCTGAAGACGGTATTGCTTTCGTTTTCTCAAAAAAAGTAAGCTACCAAAATGCTTGTCATGCACACGGTTTTAACAGATTGTCACCTTGTTATGCAGGATAAATTACAAAGAATGCAATCTAAGGTCTTGATAAGTAAGGTGTTTTCAGTGGACAGTGCTCATACACTGATGTCATCCCTCCCAGTGACAGGAAAGCTGCCTGACTCAGAGACGGATGACAAACAGGAAGTCCTGTGGGGCTCAGGGATTGTGTGTCTAATGATAACAAAAAGCCTTGTGGTCCTATTACCTGCCTATCATATCTCCTACTTTATAGAGTCGAGTCATCACAGAGGTCTGAACTGTAACATCACAGCAGCGACGTTGAACCCGGAGGGGCATGTGAGGCGAACAAAGAGGCGACAATACAGACAGAGGAATGCAGCGCTGAAATGGATTAGAAGCCCTTCTATTCAAAGTAGAAAATCGACATGAAGCTGATGACAGAGTGAAACAAATTGAACAGACGTAACAGAAACAATGGCGCACCGAATGGGACTAACTTAAACACACCACAGTCTGGTCCATTCATTCACCTTACTGGGATGCATTAAACACCTTGTACACACTCACCCGGGTGTACGTGTTCCTCCTAGTCTGTGACATGTTTCCTGGTCGCCCCCCAGACCGCCTGTCTCGACTGAAGGAGGGTTATTGGGGAGAGCGTCAGCCAGACAGAAGGGGGTCTAGGGAGAGGAGTGGGAGGGGAGGGTTCGGTGATGCTGCCGGAGCGCCTCTTTCTCTTTACAGAATCACACCATCCCTCTCCTGATCCTCCACAGCTCTCCAAAACTCCCCGTCGCTCCTCTCTGCTGCTGCCAGAGGAAAGCCGGTGGGAGCTTTTCTGGCTCCGTCAGAAAGTTTCTGAGGGGCAGACGGTGGACGATCCACCCCTCCGATGAATGGAGCAGAGGAAAACAGCAGTGCAAAAGAAGAGGGGGAAAATCCACCAAGGCTCGGTCTGCTGTGAGTGCATCAGCTGAGCGGCAGCACTGCGCTGCGCTAGTGTCTGCGCTGGCTTCTGCAGGAGGGGAGGGTGGTTTAGGCCCAGACTGAGGAGCTGGGTCCTAAAGCCTGCAAATACTGTACACCTCTTAAAGGCTTCTCAAAATAAACTTGACAGTCATTATTCCCACACGTCCTCGCACTATGTCCATGCATAAAGAAATGTCGAAAAACTGCATGTTTTTTTGCCCCAAACTGCATGTGATTATCATAAAGTGGGCATGTCTGTAAAGGGGAGACTCGTGGGTACCCATAGAACCCATTTTCATTCACATATCTGGAGGTCAGAGGTCAAGGGACCTCTTTGAAAATGGCCATGCCAGTTTTTCCTCACTTTTGGTACTTTTGATGCTAAGTTATGTGTAGTTAAGATTCTGAATGCAGGGCTTTTGAGTATTTTTATACTGTGGTATTGCTGCTACTTTTACTTAAGCAAAAGATCTGAGTACTTCTTCCACCATCGACCACCTAAAACATATCTTTTACATTTCTCTGCTGCAATTTCTTGTTACTTATTGGCCGCCATATACATTAATATACCTGCAATAACCTAATATCGGATAATTTATCAGCACAATTAACAATAATATTTAAAGGCAGGGTTGACGATGTTCTCCAGTAGACACTATTTGTTATATTGGTTGTTAAATGGTCTTTACACCCCGACAGCGATCCATTACTGATGAGCTCTGAAAAAGGACCGGAAAAGAGTCGTCATCTGTAGCTGCTGTAATCCTGTAAAAACGTCTACCAATCACTGCCTCGAGGTCCGCTTGGAAAGAACCAATCAGATGCCTCCCTGCTCGTACTCTACCCTTGGCGTGGGCACAGTTCACACCTGTTGGGAAGCCAGTGAGGGATCTAGGGCTGCAACTAACGACTATTTTCATTGTCGATTAATCTGTTGATTATTTTCTTGATTAATCAATTAGTTGTTTGGTCTATAGAATGTCAGAAAATGGTGATCATCAGTGTTTCCCAAAGCCCAAGATGACGTCCTCAAATGTCTTGTTTTGTCCACAACTCAAAGATATTCAGCTTAAAGAAACCAGCTCACCAAAATTCAGCCTAACTTTCTTAGCATTATTTATTACAGTAAAGTCGGTCTCAGGGGGTTAAAGTCCTGAGAAGACAAATCATTAAAGTACAAAACGCTATAATAATCACTACAGTTATAAAAGATCAGTCAGTAAACAAAAACAACTCCTTTAAGACCATCGATGCATCAAAGAGATATTGCTAAAGATGTATCCTCGCACTGCAGTCTACAGATTACTGTCAAATTTCCACAAAAAGCATTTCACTTTCTTTTTCCTGCTAAAAGCGTGAGGAGCGCTGGGAGGAAAAACACAGGCAGTAAGCATTTTCCCAACCCAGGGGGGGGAGGTGAACCAGTTCAACTCAATCTGATGCCGTTTCATTGTGGATGAACAAAAGGCCCAGGTGATGCTCTGTAATGCGGCACACACTGTAGGCAAAAGCCAGCGGATTGCATTAGGGCCCCGCCTGATGCTGTGGCCCATCAGAGCGAGGATTAGCTCTCCTTTATCAGCTTTTATCAGCTAACTGCATGGCTGGGGCTTTTTTAAACTCTCAGTCCTCTCCGTTTCTGTGTTGTCATCTTTTTTTTCTTTTTTCAAATGGAAACAAATGCTGCAGGGTGTCTGTGTAAAAGCTTTCAGCTTAGAGGCTGATGAGAGATGTTGGAAGAATATCAGCATCATAACAACAACAAAAAGAGACCCAGCCTTCAGGAGGGGGAAATATTTCTCCAAAACAATAATGCATTACTCATAAAGCCTCAGCAACCAAACATGGACCAGGACAACAAAATGTACTGCCTGTAGGCTCAGTATTATCACTACACATACAACAGAGATATCCTGATGAAGTGTGTGGCTTCAGAGCCTAAATAAAACTCCAAAAAGTCTAGAAAACCGCTTAAATATGCAAAATGCGCCTAAGATTCCAGACGTGGGAGAGTTACACACAGTTGAGGATGTTTAGGGACACAAAATAAATCTCTGCAGTCTCTTTGCACCCTTTTATGCAAATGACGAAGGCAGGACCAAAAGAGGGGGTGTTGGGGATTTGTGGGAGGTGGAGGGGAGAGGGGAGAGGGGAGAGGGGAAAGGGGGAGCCCTTATCTCTCAGCGAAAGAATAATGAGACAACGAGCAGACAGCCAAAAATCAAAGAACTGCCTCCGTACAGAAGATGAGGACAGTGACAGAGAAAGAGGCGTTAACCGGCTCAGCCAGACGCCGTTCGCTGCTGCGAGCCTTTTCAGACCGCTGCACAGGAACAGAGGTGACTACACCGCACCTCCGCCGGTCTGCAGGTCCAAGAGGAACAAATCGACGTCACTAAACAAGGTAAAGATGAGCATGTCTACGTCCTGGAAGCTAGCAATGATTACGACTATTTAGGGGGAATATGATTGAAGTTTGGCATGTTACGTAGTTATATAGAGAGTTGAATCGTGGGCTGAAATGCAAACTGCTGTGTCAGGAGTCACAAAGGTAAAGGATTCTTATGTATGTCACAAAACAGAGTTTAATTTAGGGCTGAAAATTACAATTCATTTTTGTCCTCGACCTTGATTTTGTCGACTAATTGATTAGTTGATTTAATCGACAGATCTGTGAGTTTCTCCAAAAATAATCACACAAAAGTACCACTTTTAATCTTGTGTTTACCAGAGATGTGCTCATAACTTTCTTGGAAATAAGTCATTCAGCATTATGAAAAAAAAAGAAATCCTAGTCAACAAAGAGACAGCAGCCTTATTAATTTGTTTATCTGATTTTTCCTTTTAATGAAGTTGTAATTTGTTCATTTTATGAAAAATAATGATAAATGTTAGCTTCCATATCCCAAAGTGACATCTACAGACTTACATTTAGTGTATAAAGATATGAAACAAATCAACTTAAGTTAAGTAGTAATCAGCAAATATTTGTTCTTTTGTCTGATAAATGGTTTAAACTAGGGCTGTCAATCGATTCAAATATTTAATCGCGATTAATTGCATGATTGTCCAATGATTAATCAATTAAATCACACATTTTTTATCTGTTCAAAATGTACCTTAAAAGGATGATTTGTCAAGTATTTAATACGCTTATCAACATGGGAGTGGACAAATATGCTGCTTTATACAAATGTATGCATATATTTAAACTATTGATTTATTAAATGTATTTCTAGTTGCTTGACTGACTGACAAATGGTTTTAGCATTATTTAATTTATTATGAGGATACTTTAATAACTGACAGGCCAATGTCACTAAGGGTCATTTAATCCCTATTAAAACACTAGAAATTATCATGATAATGTTTTAATAGACATGCAGGTATAACTAGTCCATAATCATCAAATGTAAGCAATTATTATTATTATTATTATATATATCTATATATTTATATATATAGATATATATATTTCCTTTATTCAAAGACTAATTAATTGATTTGACAGTGAAAATAGCCCTACTAATTATATGTTGGGCTTCCTCTCCACCACATGCATGCTAATGATATTCAGCCGGTCTCGACACTATACCATGCAGACAGGAAGAAAAATAGGTCAACCATAGAAAGCGAGAGTAGAGCCTCTTCATTCCTGTACTACTATCCAATGTGTATCAAATCAGCATGAAAGTGCTCAATTTTAACTGCATGATAAAGAAAAGAAACCTTACAAAATACAAATAATGTAGGGCTAGATAAATCTGTAATTTGGTGCCATCTAGTGAGTTCAAAGCCAATAGACCACTGATATTCTAGATATCCTATTACCTCACTGACCAAATTAGTGATATTCTGGTAATTTATTTTATATTAAATTTTTTTTTAAATATGTAAATAATACTATATTCTGCCTGTTTTGTCTGGAAAAACAGCATATGGGTGTGGCAGGAGCCTGACATGGCATTTTCTCCAGACTGATTAACCAAATTGGATGAGAAATTAGTAAAAAAAAAACAATCTGGATTTAAAATCATTACAAAATGTAAGTAAAAACGTGTATGGCTAGATAAATCTGTAATTTGGTGCCATCTAGTGAGTTCAAAGCCAGTAGACCACTGATATTCTAGATACCCTAATACCTCACTGACCAAATTAATTATATTCTGGTAGTTTATTTTAAATTTATTTAATTTAAAAAAAATCTTTTTTTTTATTAATTAATTAATAATTTAATTTAATTTAATTTAATAATGTAAATAATACTATATTCTGCCTGTTTTGTCTGGTAGGAAAAACAGCATTGTTGTGGCTGCAACCTGACATGGGATTTTCTCCAGACTGATTAACCAAATTGGATGAGAAATTAGGGGGGAAAAAACAATCTGGATAATAATAATAATAATAATAATAATAATAATAATAATACAGCCTTTTCATCCCAATTAGGGCTGGATGTCCACACTGCCTCAATAACCACGAACCAAAGCTCATTAAACATTTGTAATCATCTCGATTCCACTATTAGTCGTTTGTATAATCATGTAATTCACTGGCTGAGTGGATCTTAAATGCTGAGTTTTCTGTCTGAGGTTTGGCTGTCAGCTGTCAGAGAGACACTCCCTTTGAGCTGCTAGCATGAGTAGCAGATAGATTCGGTTCTTTTCGAGTTAAATTTAACAAAACACACGTATATTTAACTCTAAACATGTTTGTAAATGTGTTTTGAGTGAATCCCCCATTCACCAGGTGTCATTTGAGTGTTATATCTCACCTGTTTGTGTGCTTTATTCCGGCTAACCGCTCAGCTTCGTCTCCTGGCAGGCTACATCCATCCATGGAGGTCCTGACTGGACTGGATCCGTCCTGAGGTGTCCGAGCTGCTGCCTGACCAGGCCCACTTCACAGACATACAGGAGCCTGGTGATATTATTATGACACTGTATTCATATGATAAAGATGTAAATAGATAACAGATGACAAGGTTTAAACACAGATAGACTGTCATAGGAATAATGTGTTTTTATTAGATGATAATTATGTACATTATAAGGGCAGTTCCTCTGAAAAATGTTGTAATGTTTTCTTTTCCTGAGTAGGCATGTTTCTCTTTAGGCAAGGCAAGTACTAAAGTTAATTTATTTTGATATATTTTGTTAAAAATAAATAGGAAATTATGGGGTAAGAAAAGCAGAATGTTATTACATATTTACATATTTAAATAAGGCATATATTTATATAAGGCATATATATATATATATATATATATATATATATATATATATATATATATTTATATAAGGCATATATATATATATATATATATAAAATAATACATATTTATATAATAAGCATGAAAACAACATCTGAAAAACAGTGGAAATGAAAAGATAATTCAACTAGAGCACATATTTATCCACATTTGTTTTATGCAAGTTTGCCTGTGGGGTTTTAGTAGTTGTTAAGGCAAGTACTAGTGTTTGATATAGTTTTTGATATATTATGTTAAAAAAGAAATAAAAAATTAAGGGGTAAGAAAAGAAAATGTGCACATTTAGCTATTCACCAAAAAAAAAAATTAAAAAAAATAATAAAGAATAAGTATGAAAACAAAATGAACTGGAAATGAAAAGATAATTCAACTATAGCACTTTGTGTATACTCATTTGTTTGTCTGTGGGTTTTTAGCAATTGTTTTACATATTTTTCTATGTTTTCTGTATTTTATTATTTTTTATTTTCAAGTGTAAGTATGTTCTGTGTTCCACTTTATCACCTGACAAATTTCTCCTTAGAGACAATGAAGCCAAAACTTTACGTTCCTTGAATCCTAATTTAAATCACACATTTGATATGAAACACAGATTTTCATTAAATCTGTAATGAAAAAGAAAGAAACAACCTGACAACCTCACAGCTTGTGAGCATCGGTCTGGAACCGTGTACCGTCCTGTATGCAAATCAAACCCCAGGGCAGAACCTCAGTATTGCCCGAACCCATCAATATCTGGTTCAGTTCCCAGCAGGATCCTCGCCCCGTGGCCACAAAACTTCCTCTGGCTCTCATAAAGAAGAGAAGTCTTGTTCTTCCTGTTTGGCTGAACAGGTGCGAGACTCTCTTTTAGGCCTCCAGCAGCACAAATGTGGTGAAGAAAAAGATGAAAAATGTGAAGCTGTAGGGCTCTTTTTTGTTTCAGAGTAAACAACTGGAAAAAAGTTCCCCCGAGCACATTCCTATTCCTGGTACGAACAAATTGGTGAGATTGCTTCTGAGATATAACACAGCTCACGAGCAGAAAAAGGGAACTGAAAGCATGGGGTATTTTTAGATGAAAAGGTGAATTATAAATTACACATGCTTGCATATCAAATATGTCAAAGGGCAATACTGTTAAATATCTTGAGTACATGATGTGTAACTACTGCAAAAACTCATAGTTGTTACTAGTTGAAAGCAGCAGAGAGCGTGCTCCCTCAGGTCATGTTTTTTGGCTGACATGAAAAGAATGTAAAGTATGATATAGAGCGCTCCAGGGATAACGTATTTTTGTAAAGTATCAGGGCCGATACTAATCCGGTGAATCGGATCGGTGCATCCCTAATGACACTACAAAATAAAAACAAATGCTACAAAATTGTAGAAGCATGTTCAGATCTGGTAGTTTATTCTAGTGTCATGTAGAAAGGAAATCCTTTACAAAATTAAATAATCAAATGACTTTCAAGAAGCTAAATCAATACAAACCCTTCGTCAGCATGACTGTAGACATAGCAGATATTATCAACTAACAATAATAAATGATCAATCTGTTCTGTGTGTTTGTAACAAGAGAAAACATGCTTAACCTTTTACTGCAAGTGTGTGGAGTACACAATAGTGGATAGTGATCTGTCCTGTGTGTTTGGTTGCCTTAAGGGCAATGCATGCTGGGAAAATATAAGCATAGAAACTGGATGAATGGACGGTACTGTTGCCCTGAAATGTTACACAGTCATTGTGTGTCTCACTTTAAGACTCAGTCCCTTTTCCCATCTCTCTGTAAATCGAGTCTGTACTCAAACAGAGAGAAGTTTGTGATTTTGGCAACAAACTCAGGAACAACAAACTGTCTGATCTTCTCGTAGCCCATGTGCTCATACAGCTTCTGAGCGTCTGTCTGCACCACAGAGGTGTACAGAACGACTGCTGCATAACCTCTGTCACGAGTAAAATCAGCTACTGTCCGACACAGAGCCTTAGCGATGCCCATCCCGCGGTGACTGCGGCGTACAGACATGCGTTTCAACTCCAAGCACCCGGGCGTTGTCTCGTTAGGAAGGCAAGCCACTGTGCCGACCACCCGGCCATCGACCTCAGCCACCCAAAAGCACGAGTCCTTCTGCTTCAGGTATGTCTCACTGATGATGGAGAGGTCCTTCCTGAGGGAGGTGTCGATGTATTTGTTGAACATGTAAACGACAAGCTGGCGGACCCCGGCCAGGAGGAGGGTGACGGCCAGGATGGGGAGCAGGAAGGACTTGGAGCTGGTCATGAGAGCGCAGAACACGCACATGAGCACCATTTGGGTCGGCGGCTGTTTCAGGAGGTGCATGAAGGACGAAGGCACGTGCTCGCTCATCCCCAAGGTGAAGATCTCCTTCGCTGCCTCATCGTCGTCATCCCGATACTTCCGGATCTGGATATTGGCCATGGCTCAGCCCTGCTTTTTAAAATAACAGGAGGTCAAAATGTGAGACGTGACAAACTAAAATTGACGAAATTTACTTTCTGACTCACTGACCAAGGGGACTGGTCGATGAAAAAATCCACCGGCCAAAATAATAAATGGCCTTTTTGTGTCACATATACATTTGTTTCAGTACATTTCATTGACATGATGAAGTATTATATTATATTATATATTAATACAAACTTGGAGAAGAGGCCAGAGCAAAATTTGAAGCAATGTCTTGGATGTTCCCACTGTAACATACTCTCGTTGGACTGACAGGCTTCTCGTGACACATTACGCACACACAAGGTTCATCCAGATCACAATGATTGCTTTTAAGAAATCTTGTTGATAGAGAGCTTACTGCGTCCCAAACACATTGTCTATCGTCCCCGTGACAACGGGACCCAGTTAGTCTCGTAACATCCCTAGAGTGTATGTCAAACTCCATTGTAACCGAGCATATTTTTTTTTATTACATGCTATCATATATATATATATATATATATATATTATTTTGTCCTTTTGTTTTGTGTCTTTTCAGCATCACAGTGTGCTGAAGCCTTTCCCTATATCTCTGACAGTGTAGCGTAGGGCTGACCCGAATGCTTTGAAGCTTCGACCTTTGCAATGGTATTCAACCTCCAAACCACTACTATTTCAATGCTTTGTTGTGTGTTGAGGTGCATGTGTTTACAGTAGTGCGGCAGCTGCACTGCCCCGGGTACTGAAACAGGGGAGATGGAGACAGACACACAGACAGACACACAGACAGACACACAGACAGAGGAACATGTCAGCCCGCTGCGAAGCTTCTAATACATTGAAATATTTCTCACTGAATCTTCGAAGCCCAAAAAAATGGTATTCGGGACAGTCCTACTGTAGGGCATGATGTATAAAATCATTATAGTGACTTTTCAAGAAAAAAACATTAACCATTTGCTGCCATATTCTCCATTTAAGTTATGATAAATTGAGCAATTTGGATTTAGAAAGGAGGCTGTCAAAGGTTGGCCAATGATCTTTGCACAAATTTTGATTTGTGAAATATAAAGTTTAGTTCTAAGATTAACAGAGAGACTACTGAGCCAGGCTGTGCTGCAGTACAACAGGACACTCTGAATCACTGAACTGAGAAAATAGAAAAATAATCTGACTACTGGCTCCAAATGATCTAGAAAATGCGCTGCTGTATCTTCTTACAGGTAAATTCAATATGAGGGGTCCATGATAGGGTGGAGTCTATCTTAACTCCCAGGTATTTGTATGAAGAGACCTGTTTAATTTCTACATTATGAATAGTAACTGGAGGCAGCTGACAGTCAATATCAATAAATAATGTGTATATGTATATATTATATGACTTTATGAATGCATGGCTTTTGCTTTAAATGGAGTATGAAGTCTGTGCTTTTTCCCCCTATTTAAAAACTCAATAATCAATCAAAAAGAACAATAATCATTGACTAAATTAGTTGATAAACAAAGTAATGTCAATGACCCTCAAACGTCACGTGAGAGTCCTTTATAACGGTTTAAGTAAAGCCAGGTTACCTTAGTGATGCTAACTTTACTAGCCATTAAACAACTTTATCACGTAGTCATTCAACATTAAACTAAATGTATATTCAAAGGTTAACCTAAAGCACATACTTAAGTCCTGTTCAAAGACGACACGACTTTAATTCCTCTGATTATCTAACAGCAGCTTTGTGAAGCTAACAGCAGCTAGCTTCACAAAGCTGCCACGGATTTGACTTGATTTGGTTTAAATTTGTTCTGGATGTATACATAAAGTAAATAAACATGACTTACCGTGTTTTGAGTTAACACTAAAGCGTTTAAACAGCAGGTTTAGAGGTGTGTTGAGTGTAGAAAAGTTTCCAGAAGTCAACAACGCCTCATCTTATTGTCCACTACTTCCTCACCTCGGGTATGCTGCTTTCACGGAATATCCGTAGAATCGTAAAAATCAAAGTCCGGTCATTCCAATATGGGATTCTCGTTTAGTAAAACTCCATGTATTTTGCCATAGGATTGGTAAAACTTCTGTCATGTCAACCATATACCATTAATATATTCCACGCGGGATGACATCCATGCTGAAGTGTTTTTTTTTCCAACCGGACCATAGATTAATATATAAACCGGATTGTCCATCATATGGATATAAAATATTACGAGCTACACGGTGTCACTTGAACGCAACTTGCAGCACTTCCTGTTTACTAGTGATTGGCTGCCCCTTGCAGACCAACTGCCTGGTTAATTTATATTTTATAAAAGATAAATAAGTTAAATTTAATAAATCTCTTCACTGGTAAATTTCAGAAGTTTAAAAAAAATATTGTATGGATTTAAGATATTTTATGTAATTATGTTTTTTTATTTTATATTTTTGTTATCTGTAAAGGTGAAAACAAATGGTAAAAATATGCTGTCTTTATGGCACCTATAGTATTATGTGATTATCTTATTTTTTAATTATAAAACAAAAAATAAATAATTGTAATGTAACTTTAAATTATTACTGATACTGGTTATGTATTATTAGATGTACAATTAATATTTTGTTGTTGGTATAAAGAAATAAGACAGTATTTTGTTTGATTGACATAGGAAACCCAGGCTTATTTTAACAGATGTATAATGATTCTCTACAGCAGTGTTTCCCAACCTTTATGACCTTCATGACCCCTTAAAATAAACTCCTACTCGTCTACTTGCAACCGCTCATCACCAGTTGTATACAGGTTGTGAACAGGTTTTTCCCCTGATTTTCTGTTTTTATTGAATATTTATTAGAGACCGGACACAGGTAAATTATCCAATAATTCCAGGAAAGTACAAATAAATATAATTTTGTGTAGCAGAAATGTGTTTTTCAGATTTTCTATCGTGTTAATCATTTTACGAACCATCAGGCAATTTATAATTATATAAAATATTGTTTATTTTTTATTTTATAATTAAAAAAATAAGATATCCACACAATACTATGGGTGACACAAAGACAGGATATTTTTTACCATTTGTTTTCACCTTTACAAGTAACAAAAAAATAAAATTAAAAAAACATAATTACATACTTTTTACTTTTCATAAAGTGAAATTTGGTGGATGTTTTCACAAAATTAAGCTTAAAAAATTAAGTAAACAAAATAAACACAGGTCAAAGTTTTAATAACATGACTGAAAATTGGTCCATTGTTGATAAGTTTCTTTAATTTGTCTCTGGTGTTTGTGGCGTAGAAGCGGTCATTGTAATAAACTCGTGAGGGAAAAATATATATGCAATCTCTGATGTAGAGCAACCAGGTTCAAGTATTTTAAGTAACTTTGAACTCATCAAAGTCATTTGAAGTTGTGGTGGTGATTTTTGTTATACAGGAGCACAATCGATGAGTGTCCAACAGTTTCATTAACAAAATTTAACAGACATCAAAATACAAACTATTTTCAAAAAGACAAAAATCCAAAAGGAAAACTCAAAAAAAGAATCAGTGAAGGTCATAGAGGTCACAAAACTCTGAGGTCAAACACTGCTGCCATAAAAGGCAAAACAATAGCTGTTGTCACAATAACACAGCTTGTGTTTGTTTACACTACAGCACCAGTGAGGTACAATAAATGTGAGATATTTCACACTATATGAAGACTGAAAAAATAATTTATTGTCTCCTCAAAAACACAATTTGACTAAAGTTCATACATCAAATGATTGTAAAAATGTTCCCTTTTTGTGGAGTTCCACTAACTTGATAGTCAAAAGATATAAAAGCATAATTTTTCCTTTAAACATTTTGGTTTTGTTTGTACAAAATATTCGATTTACATACATTCACTTTCCTGCTCGGCTGAGTGAGCAGAAACAGAAGCAGTTCATTATTTTTATTTTGGTTTTATATATATATAGTTTTTGTTCCATTGTCTCTCTCCTTTCTAGCCCAGTTTGATGTCCCCTGCAAACACGGTGATCAGCAGTATGATGCAGAAGCCGGTGAGCAGCCCTGCGTTTTGAATCAGGAAGAAGATGATCTTGGTGGAAGTCCGCTTCTGTTCCCGTAATATGTTTTCCATCTCTGGAAACTGAGATGAAGACAGACAATCAGATATCAAAAAGACAATGGCCTTATTGTTCATATACTAGGAAGTAAGAATGCACAAACGGGAAGTGTGAACTGGTGCGTGGCTGCAAATATTATTTGTTCCCGTGCAATTAAACTGGAGAAAAGACCACAAGTTCTCATTGTCTGACTGCTGACATTAACAAAACTGGTTTAAAAGTAAGGCAAAAGTGAGCATAGCTCACATACCCCCGCTCACTGCTTGACCCCTACTAAAGCAGGGCCAAAGGTTTTGCCCTTTAGGAACTAATGGAATGAGTCTATTGAGAACAATGTAGCTTGTTATTAGCTCGCCTTCCTCAAGTCCAGGGTGCCCAAAATTTCTGGAGATGTAACCCCCAAAAGGCACAACTAGACCACAATGTCAACCATCATACCAAATTTGAAGTTCCAAAGTTAGATAGTTTCAGAATTCTGCTCCGGAAACGAAAGTGTGACATGCAAACGGATGGAAGGACGGAAGGACAGACAGATGGAAGGACGGACACGCAGAGCGCTATATACCCCCTTTATACCCCGACTACGTTGTCATGGGGGTATCATAAAATGATTGATTATAGCAGCTTTAAAGATTTACATCTTAAGTAGGGATCAATGTGCTTTGGGCTGAGTGCCACTGAGAGGTTAGAGAGGTCAGAAAGTGTTAAAGTGCACGTCCTCATGGCTCTGTTTTCAGGCTTTAGAAAATCTAGCCCGTGACGGGAGACTTTGACCAATCACAGGTAATTTTATAGAGAGAGCGTTCCTATTGGCTGTGCTCCGGTCATGTGACCGGAACTTGCCGTTCCTTCACCAGATTCCACAATGGCGGTGGCGTCACAAACTTTCTCATTTTACAGCTAAACCGTGCACTACAAGATGATTCTGAAAACATTTGAGGAGAGAAATAGGCATTCATGTAACATAATATTGATTCATATTTGATCAGTGCTGCCTAGTTTGACCGTTTGGTCATAGTTCATGATTGATTGACAGCAGACCTCAGATCAGCTCTTACTGCTTGTTTTCCTCCAGTCTGTGAAATCTTACAGATGCCATTAGGAGCACCGGATGACACAGAGGAACATGATTTGTTTCAGGTTACCTGTTTCATGTACTACTGTCAGGATATAATGACTATTTTATAAAAATAACTTTTTTTAATCATATTTGCTCCAATCTTGCCTACTTCAGCTTTAAGAGATGGACTAACATTGTTTGTTTTGGTCTTTTCATGGGATATGTTGACAATAACATATATATAGAATTACACTGAAAGAAGACCAGATTTGCAAATATAAAAATGCAAAAATGAGCAGCAATCTGCACTGATGTAGAGCATCCTCAGGTCGTGTAATCGGACTCACCATGTCTGCCAGTGCAATGTACAGGAACATTCCTCCTGCGATGGCAAAGATTGCATTGGGAGCAAAGTTGCTCCCAAGCAGGATACCGAACACTAGACCGACGTAACACGACAGGGCCGACAGCATGTTGAAGAAGATGGCTTGTGGGACGCTCATACCGGAGTTCAGCAGGATCACAAAGTCACCTGCAGACGGAAACAAAACACAACGTCAATACAACAGGGGTTGAACAATTCATAAGTTAAAACAGGCAGTTTGAACATTATTTTAGAAGCAATGTGAGTCATTTTGCTCTGTGGAATAGTTCAATTGTTTGATTCAAAGAGGTCACTTGAAAAAAACATACTGATTTTATTTCTGTCAAAGCCGAGGTTTTAAAACAAGTTAAATGTGGCGTAACTGAAATATTCTGTTAACTTCAGCTTTTAATTGGTGAAAACCCCACTGGAGTTCAACAAAGCTCTCAACACCTCCATCACCTGCCTTTTCCTTTTTACTAAATAATAAGCTGAAAAACAAGTGTATAAGAACATACCATAAAACCGTAATCGTTACTTCAAGGCTCAGAGTCTGATTATGGTCCTGCATTACCGGAGTTTGTGAAATGATGCGATGATAATTATCTTGACCTCAATGTCCCCAAAACAAAGGAAATGATCGTGGACTTCAGACACAATACTGAACACAAAGTTAGTGTCATACAGGATGAAGATGTTCACATTGTGGAGTCGTATAAATAAAATGGAACTGTGTTTGATTGTAGACTTCAGTTTCATATTAAGTCTATCGTCAAATGAGGTCAACAGATAATCCTTTTGTTGAGGAAGCTGAACTGTTTTAATGTCAGTGAGCGGATCTTAAGTAACTTTTATTGTTCTTTTATATCGGAAGTCTATAGTTTATATCGGAACCTTTTCTTTTTGTTGGTTCAATGGTTTAACCATTACGGACAAGAACAGCCTGCTGTATAGCATTGTTAAGGTTTGCTCCAAGATTACTGGAGTCACACAAAGAGACTTGTGTTCCCTCTGGGAGAATCAGGTGGTAAAGAGGGCAAAGAATATGATCAGCCAACCTCTTCATGTTCTGTCTCATGAGTTCTCATTGATGCCTTCAGGCCGCCGTTATCAGGCACCTCTGAGGAGAACTAACCGTTACTCCAAATCTTTTATCAGGTTATTAAACTCAAACAGTAGCAATTTCC
This sequence comes from Sebastes umbrosus, assembly GCF_015220745.1. Classification (NCBI taxonomy): domain Eukaryota; kingdom Metazoa; phylum Chordata; class Actinopteri; order Perciformes; family Sebastidae; genus Sebastes; species Sebastes umbrosus. The sequence continues at coordinate 27,249,065 of NC_051284.1, read as the reverse complement.
AGTGAGATTTTTAATGACAGTTCCCTTACATGATAATACATGTAACAATGTCTATTTATTATCTATTTGTTTTCTCTTTTTATCAATTTTATTGCTATTTATTATATTTTATTAACTTATCTACTGTCTGAAAAATGCCAACAAAATCTAGAAACTTTTTGTCGCTTGGTATGCTATAAAGATAAGTACAAAGCATGTTCTTTGTAGCATTGTATTAAAGTGACCAGAAGAATAAAAACATCTGAACAATTAAGAAACAGTAAAAGTTTGGGTGCATTTCTGCAGTACGTCAGTAGAGGGCGATAGAGATCATGGATTCCTAATGGCCCTTTTAGTTTGAGTGAAAAGATAGAACCTGCTTTTAAACCCTTTCCATCTTCTTTTTTATCTTATTTTTATCTGCATACAACTTAATAATAAATGGATAAATTGAATATAAATAAATAAAATAGAAAAAATACAGAAAATTAATGCTAAAATAATACTTAATACAAATGAATAAATGAATGAATAAATAAATAAATAAATAAATAAATAAATAAATAAATAAATAAATAAGGGGAAGTTATACCAAGGTAAATTAATAAAGAAGCAAATTAAAACAGCAATTTACATCACATTTTACCAATTAATAAATGCCTACATTTATTTTTAATATTATTTTTGGTTCATTTAATGGCATATTTATTTATTTATTTATTAAGTTTTTTTTTTATTATTTTTGCAGGTTCCATAGCCTTGCCTTAAAATCCAGTTTCCCTGGTTAATTTCCATTTAACTGGCTATTGTATTAATTGTGATCCATTTTATTTTAGTCCACCCTGTCTCACAGAATCATATATTAAATATGTGCCTGTCCCAGCTCTTCATTGAAGCTATGTGATGTTTACACTGATTTAAATATTCAAACCTGAGACTGCCATCAAATGTAGATATTCTAGATGTCTTGTGTCACTTTAGAGACATTTTCCAAAAATTCAGCATGAAATATCTGGCATCTTTGGGAACTTCGGGGACCAGAATTTAAAATAAAGTGCTGTGTGTTTGAGCAATGTTTGACTGCACAGCACAGGTTTGTATTGACTGACCCCTCACATGGGTTGAGTAAGGTTAAGAGACTCACTCACCCAGCTCGTGGGGAAACTCCTCACACACGATGGCAGTGGATGTACTGAACCCCGTCAGTACCGACACAGTGAACGAGGCGCCGATAGCCAGGCCATCAATGAAGTTGTGCAGCGCGTCGCTCAAGGTTATCATCCACGCCACTGTCTTGATGTTGGAGATGCGCTGCCCACGCAGCCAGGAGCAGGACACCTGGACTTCCTGGAGAAATGATGAGATGGTTAAAGGCACACGACTACTGCTACTGTTTGATTACACCAAAGAAGAGTGGTATGTAAACAATGACAAATGTGGATTCAGTGAGCCACAAAGATAACACACAAAGATATCTTTAAAGCCCAAAGTTCAAATCATGGGACAACCAAAGTTATTACAATTCTTCCTGAGAGGGACATGAATGTCTGGACTAAATTTAGTGGTGATCCATCCAATTTTTGTTGAGACATTTCACAGGAAAACTCACGGTGGTGCTAGAGTAGTTCAGAGGGATTCATCCTCTGGAGATCATGACTGTCTGTACAAACTTTCACAGCAATCCCTCCAATAGTTTTACCAAAGTGGAGACAGACTGAGTGATAGTCTTTAGCATGGCTAAAAATAAAGACATCTTACTTACTAAAGGCTTTAGTCAACAAAGTGTGTCCATCTTGGATCCACAAATGTAACAGATACTGATGAGTCACAGGAAATATCTTCCCCAAATGAATGTGAAGCATTTGCAACGGAACTCTGCCATTACTGATATAATGGCACAAGTGTTTTTAATGGGAAACCGGAGAACAGGCGGACATAAACAGAGCCTTTGGGTCTTGGTTGAAGATACTCTGCAGCGACAAAATGTCCTTCTTATTAGCCAAGGCCAAACAAGGAGTCTTTGTGCTCAAGTCAGACAATTCTAGCATTTACCAGGAGGAGAAGGATCTGAAGCCTTCGTCCCTCCGTCACACCGGCATGTCTGTTTGTTTTGTGTTTTGATCCCTTCAAAGCCAGACTCCTCCATATGGCACACGAGATTTCACTGTTAAATATTAACAGCAGCTCTAAATCGCCCCATGCCACTGATAACAGATCAATAAATTACTCTTAAGTAAAAACTAAACATCTGAGCTTGCAGATAATCAAGGACATGGACATTCTCTGAAGTACTGTTCACGTTACGGTACGGTGTCAATCTTTGCATTTAACCTGCTCCCATACGACTGATAAGATGTTTTAAATACAGTCATGTATTTATAATCCATGATGCATTCCTGTCAGGTGAGTCTGTGATAAAAGAAGACTCACTGTTTTCACAAGCTTATCTTAACTTAGCTACTCATTAGATAAAAGTTGATTAAGTACAAGGGTGATTGCTGTATGGGTTAATGTGACACAGTTGATCAGTTCCAAGAGGTGGGAAAAAATATATAATTGCCCCATCTGTAGTGTTTAATTCAGCTATGAATAGGCCTGTAACAATAATTACTACAACGACTTATCGGACAATAAATGGACATGACCTCGATTGTTTTTACGTTATCAACTTATCGTACGATATATGGGCATGACCTCGATCATTTTTACGTTATTGACTTATCATACAATATAGGCATGACCTCGATCATTTTTACGTTATAAACTTATCGCACTTTTACGTTATTGACTTATCGTACGATATATGGACATGACCTTGATCATTTTTACGTTATCAACTTTTCGTACGATGAATGGATATGATCTCGATAATTTTTACGTTATTGACTTATCATACAATATACTGTAGGCATGACCTTGATCATTTTTACGTTATGAACTTTTCGTACTTTTACGTTATTGACTTATCGTACAATATATGGACATGACCTTGATCATTTTTACGTTATCAACTTTTCGTACGATAAATGGACATCACCTCGACCGTTTTTACGTTATCAACATATCGTACTTTTCGAATTGACTTATCGTACGATTTATGGACATGACCTTGATCATTTTTACGTTATCAACTTATTGTACGATATATGGACATAACCGTGATCATTTTTACCTTATTGACTTATCGTACGATATATTGACATGACCTTGATCATTTTTACGCTATCAACTTATCGTACTTTTACGTTATCAACTTATCGTACGATATATGGACATGACCTTGATCATTTTTACGTTACCGACTTATCGTACGATATATGGACATGACCTTGATAATTTTTACGCTATCAACTTATCATACTTTTACGTTATTGACTTATCAGACGATATATGGATATTACCTCGATAATTTTTACGTTGTTGACTTATTGTACGATATATGGACATGACCTTGATCATTTTCCCGTTATCAACTTACTGTATCATAATTTTTACATTATCGACTTATCGTACGATATATGGACATGACCTCAATCATTTTTGCTGACCTCGATATGGCCCGTTGTGTTTACATGCGTGTTTGTTTTTAAAGGGTGTACTTGCATATTTATGCTATTATATTATCATTATATCAGTGGCATAAAATTGTTTCAAATTACAATAATATCACAATTATTTCTGGGACAATATATCGTCCAACAGAAGTAGTTATCGTGACAGGCGTAGCTATGAAAGTGGACACTCGTACCTGAGAAAGTTCCTGGTTTGTATGCGGAGACTCTGGGTTAGGGCTGCTCCTGTCTGTGGCGATGGTGTTGATGCTGGTCAAAACGATGGAGTCCTTTTTCTCCGCTAAGTCTCCGTTCTGGAGGGAGGTTTCTTGAGGCGGGTCTGCAGGAGTGAAGTGGCTGTGGCCATGCTGAGAACAACAGAGACAACGTAAGTCACAACATGGAGTCAGCTGTTGAACAAAAAGAAAGAAACGCTATGTAGGTTTAATAAACTGGTAGGCAGTTTTAACATTTCTTTCACACTGTAAAGCGTTATTCTACTATTTTGACTATTAAAGACTCCTGATTTTAATACCTCTGTGTTAGTTTAAAGTTAATATTAAGATCTCTGCCATATTATAAATCTTATATTTACAGAAGGGCACAATCTGTGACCCCTTGTGTCCATAACCCAAAATGATTAACAGTCATAAATAATGTACATGACTCCCATAAAGTGTAATTGCCCTCATGGTAGTCATTAATTAGCAGCCAAAATTAGCTAATAAATCAGGGCGATTCACTGGTAGTTGTACAACTGCAATAAAGGATATCACTCTGCAATAATGTGCTTTGCAGGTAATAAACTCACTGACTGCTCTGTTATCTTACCTCATGCTCGACCCCGAGAGCCATCTTCAGTACCTTCTCCATGAAGAACAGGATATAAAACCCTCCAAATATTCCAACTGCATTCGACACATAGTTATCCACTTTGGGATCAAAACCCAGAGCCTGTAGATTAACAGGAAGTGACATGTTAGTATAAAATACCTCCCTTTATGAAGCACCAAAACATCTTCAAAATATGAAACCATTTTAGCCGCTCCACCTCTTACAAACCTCCGGTATGAGCTGAAGCACGGCGTTGGAGAAGAGCGTCCCGATGGCGAGGCCGATGAAATAGGTCAACACTTTGGGGAAATAAGACTTCTTGGTGAAGGGGATCAGGAAGAGGCCGAGCAGAGACGCCAGGTTGATCACAGTGACCGCCAGGAACCCATAACCCCACACTGTCACGGCACAAATCAAGGACAAAACAATATAATGAATTATAAACCTTTGTGGAGATCTTTAATGCTTTAAGTTTATTTTGGTGTTTCTGCATCCTGTCTGGGAAGATGTGTTTAATGGTGCCTCCAAATGGAACTCGTTGACTCGTGTTTACGACATGGGAAGTCGTGTACACGAGTCGTGAACTCGGAAATTTCAAAAACGTTCCACTTCCGAGGTCGTGAATACGACATGAGGGGCGTTCATATGGGCCCAACTCGTAAACACGGTTAACACGACCCCGCTTGAAGGCACCATTAGTTTCTTTTATTTTGAGCTCGTTTTGCAAAACAGTGTTGGCTTTCGTTGACTTACTTAACGGCCACAGGTGTCGCTGTTACAACCCCATTTCTGATTCTTACAAACAGTCCCTTTAAATTACAACATCACTAAAGTCATCTAGCCTACAACCACATATCATGATTTTAAAGTATCTATTTTGTATTTTGTTGAATAATTTTCTATTATTTGGGCAGAACTAGGCTACTTTTTCAAAAGCCCCTCCATCATGATGAAAACCTATATAATATGTTACCAAACAGACATTGTAACTCAACAAAAGACACACAACTATTTATTTGCAGAGGAGAGATTCTGCGTTAAAGGCCGGTGAAGAAGCAGCATGCGTCATGAGCAACACACTGAACAACAGTCACAGTTGGTTGTAACTGTGTGTCAACAGCTCCAAGGAGGAGGGAGCGTTTAACGGTGAATCTGAGAGGTCAGCAGCACCGGGAGTCAACCCAGGACATTGGGAGAGTGTTTCGGATCCTCCACAGTAGATGACTGATGTGGTATGCACTTTATTTACAAGTAATGAGTGAGACATAAGAAAGACTGGGAGGTATACTGTAGGGGGATGAAAAATAATGAAAATATAGAAATAAATAAAACTCTCTGATTGATGGGTTGACAATAAACCACATTACCAGTAACTGAGCCAGTGGTGGAAGAAGTATTTAGAGCTTTTACTTAAGTAAAAGTAGCAATACTGAAGTGTAAAGATACTACGTCACAAGTAAAATTCCTGCATTCAAAATTGAACTTTATTAGCATCAAAATATAGTACTAAGTAGTAAAGGTAAAAGTACTTATTATGCAGAATGACCCATTTTGGAACAATATTATATTACTGTATTATAATTATTGATGCATTAATGTGTTCATCACTTTAATGTTGCAGCTGGTAAAAGTGGGGTTAATTTTAACTACTTTAAATACTGCTGGCTGGGCCTATAATAATACGTCATAATTTATGAATTGATTTATATTTTGTATTAATAATCTAAATCTGCAAAGTTATCAAATGCATGAATTGGAGTAAAAAGCACAATATTACCTCTACTTTAGTAAATGCACTTAGTTAAATTCCACCACTGAATTAAGTCATATTAAAAATCTACTCATACAGTATATCCTCTTGTGGAATGAAACCCTAAATATTTGTGCGAGGACGTAAGGAGACGAGGTTTGTGTCTATACGTGCTTTAAATCTCTTTAAATTATCCACATTTATCTACATAATAAGTGTTTCCAGTTTTGGTTACTGGTGGTGGAGGCAGAGACCAAAGTAGTCTCAGACTCAAAGTTCATTCATAACCTTGGAAACAGCAATTGGCAAAATAATCTTAAATCTTATGATGATATAATATAGTGTAAGTTACCTTTCCACTATCCATTAGTGTAGGCTAATTATTCTTTTTGCACGCTTTTGTACAGTTTTTTGTTACAGACTCTCTCTCTCTACCTCCCCACACTTTTATTTTGAGTGCAATTAATATGCCAAAAAAAGAGACAAAATGCACAATTAACAGAGTTAACGATGAATTTGACTGAATTATTATTATGTTTTTATCAAATTTTATAAATATAGCAATGATATTGTGATTTCTTTTGGCCACAATAATCGTGTAGTGAAAATCTGTCAGCCCTGTGACACTGTTATAATAGGTTTCAATAGATTGTTATGGGGGGATTCTGCTGCAGCAGACAGTTTACAATGAAAAGAGAGAGTAAAGAGACAGAGAGAAGGGTCAGAGGTCAGATTTAAAGCCTTAACTTCACAGCTGAGTCAGATGAAACTTCAGCCAATCAGTGTCCAGATACATCCTCTTGTTTTTTAGGGTTAACAAGCATAAAAAAGGCCACCACTGTCTTCAAGGAGCATCCTCCGTCCACTGTGACCGTGTAATAATCTCTACCAGACCTAATTTCAAGGCAACAAACCCTCATGAACTGTGAATTATCTGCGCTGCGGGGGTCTCAACAAATAAACCGTCGTTGTGATGAAGCAACTCACCAGAGTAGTCGAGGGGCAGCACAGCCTTGTGGGCGGTGTAGGGGCAGGAGGGCAGCAGCACCTGGGTCAACACAGCTGGGCAGATCCTCCCCAGATGTCCCACCGTCAGCTGGCTGACATTACTGAACCCAAAGTGGGACAAGATCTGCTCTGCTGAGGGACACTGAGGGGCACAAAAAACATATTAAACATCTTTTTTTACTGTTTTTAAATCTCCTTTTTGACTTTAAAACCCTTCCTGCTTTGCTTTTAATACTTCTATGTCTTTTGTGTATGTCTTATTTTTTATTCTTTGCGTATAAAATGTGCTATATAATGTTTTTAGGATCAATTAATGGCATTATGAAGTTAGCCTAATCATACTGTAAAGTAGAAAACCGTAGTTACATATAAGTAGGGGTGTATTAAAAAATAAAATATTGGTATCATGTTAATAATACATTAACAATAACATCATGTAAATAATCCAACGCATCTTAAATCATTTCATATACAGATCAGATACCTCCTTACAATCATATTTTAAGTGTAATTAATTTGCCAAAAAAGAGACATAATGCACAATAAACAAAGTTAACGATGAATTAGACTAATTTCTCTCTTTTTTTATGTTATTGTGAGCTCCTTTGATAATCCTGTAGTGAAAATCTGATATATTGACAACCCTGCGTGTAAGTTTAAAGTTATTATATATCCTAATTCAATACATAAAGGCTTTTCAACATATTGTGTGCATTATTACATCATTAAAGGCATTAATTACATAAAAAGCGAAAACTATTGCCAACAAAACAAAGGAATAATGGGAAAAATGACATTAAATATGAATTAATGACCACATATTTGGTAAAAAAATAAGCTTAATCAATTAACTACAAATGCCAACAGATAACAAGTCAGTCAGATATAATATTAGACCGAATATTTCAGGTGATTATTACAGTATTTAGTACTTTCAAGGACAACAAAGTATTTATTACAATTTAATAAATTCTAAAAAAAAAATCATAAAAAAGTCTAATGTTCCACACTGTAAGAACTCAGTTATAAACCAATATAAATTCAGTTGTTATGTAAATAAATAAATAACCATTGAGTTTGAGTTAAAGATGAATTAGACGGATAGCATTATCTTTTTTTTTTTTTTTTAAATCTATAGATATCAAGATAATATCGTTATCGTCATAATTATGGAGTGAAAATCTGATATATTGACAGCCCTGCATGTAAGGTTAATGGTATAATATATCCTAATTCAATATATACAGGTTTATCAACATATTGTGTGCATTACTGCATCATTACAATGTATTAATTATATAAAAAAGGCAAGAAATAATGGGAAAAATACATAAAATATGAATTATTAACCACATATTTGGTCAAAAATAAACCCAATCATTTAACTACAAATGTCTACAGATAAAGATATAATTTTAGACAGAATATTTCAGGCATTAATTACTTTACAAGGACAATAAAGTATATATTACAATTTTAATATATATTAAGTTTAGTTTTTTCATAAATAAGTCTGAAAACAATCTATAGATGTGGTGTAGCCTAGTGAAAATCTGATATATTTACAGCCCTACATGTAAGTTTAATGTTATCTTATATCCTAATTTAATATATAAAGGTTTATCAACATATTGTGTGCATTATTTCATCATTAAAGGCATTAATTTCATTAAAAAAAAGGAAGGGAAAAAACAAAGAAAATGGGAAAAATTATTAAAAAAAAAAGTATTAATGACTAAGTATTTGGAAAAAAATAAGCCCAATCATTTAACTACAAATGACTACAGATAAAGATATAATATTAGATTTCAGATATTAGATTTCAATATTAGATTTTATTCCTTTTCAAGGACAACAAAGTATATATAACAATTTAAATAAATATTTTTTCCATAAATAAGTCTTTTCCACACTGTAAGAAACCACTTATAAACCCATTTAAATCCCGAGCAGTTGTGTAAATAATCATTAATGAGTTTAAAAAACTGTGCTCACCTCCTGGTCTGCCAGTGGATTCCCTTCAGTTATCGCCTCATATCTTCTGTCTGAGATCAACAGCAGTAAATCACCCAGATTCTCCTCTGAGATTGAATTATTTTTACCATAATAACGTAAAATATTCTCTAAAAACTTCAGTCCATCCCGGTCAACCACACCTAAACTCTGACACTGTGGAATAAAACATAATAAAACGCACATAATAAAGCATCTAAAGTTCAACATCTCAGGTTTTTCAGTGGTTTTCTTCAGTAAAATAAATCTGATTTTTCACTCAGAAATCAAAGATAATCCACTGAGTTAGTCTGCAGATCCAGACTCAGATCCATGGCACAGAGTCGCAGCAGGAGTCAGGTTTTTGTAGTTTTCTTCAGGCTGATTGAGTTATTTGAGGAGCAGCAGCAACCTCTGATGTGGTCTGATGTGGTCTGAGTGGTCTATCAGGACCAGGACTATGTCTGAGTGGTCTATCAGGACCAGGACTATCTGGAGGTAGACCAGGTTCAAAGATCAGTCTGCAGAGAGACATGCAGCAGGGAAAACATGGAGGTGACCGACCGACCGCGTGCACTCTGAGTTTCAAAGCTTTCTTTTGTGACTCACTTGGTATGCAACGTGCTCACACACACACACACACACACACAGAGTAACACACATGCACACACACACACATGCACACTCCTACTTGGAAGTGTGTGTGTGTCTGTGTTATGGTGTTAATAGAGGAAACATGCAGAGTATATAACTCAGTTTACAGCTGTGACTCTGTTAGTTTCAACTATGAAACAGCTGGAGGGAAAAAAAAAAAATCATAAACATGAAACATGTGAGTTGTGTTTAAAGGTTAGTGTCGCCTCCTGGTGGCTGCTGGTGGTCAACGCATGAAAGAGCACAAGGAATTTGCTTTAGTGTATTACAGGGGTCTCTAAGCAACCTGCAGCTCTGGAGCCACATGTGTCTCTTTAGCTCCTCTCCAGTGGCTCCATGTGGATTTATAAAAAAAATTGTGGAAATGAATAACTGTTTTTTGTGCACTTTTTTATTTATCATTGTTGTAGATCTATGGTACGACGGTACGACGGAGTATTAGGGCCACATTGAGGAAAATAAATAAATCTGAGATTTCGAGAATAAAGTCGTAATATTACGAGAATAAGGTCAGAATATTATAAAGTAGTAATTTTACGTGTTATTTAATTTTTTTCTCATAAAGTTATGACTTTATTCTCACAATATTACAACTTTTTTTTCGTAAAGTTATGACTTTATTTTCTTAATATTACGACTTTATTCTCGTAAAGTTATGACTTTATTCTGGAAATCTCAGATTTTTTCCCCTCAATGTGGCCCTAATACTCCGTAGTACATTTGCACTTTGGCCCTCACTGCATTACACTTACAGTATATACTATATATTTAGACTATAAACTGTGTTACCTTCATCACAATGATCAAATGTTTTGCGGCTACAGACAGATTTTTTTTGTTTTTTTGCATAAAATGGCTCTTTTGATAGTAAAGGTTGCTGACCCCTGGTGTATTGGTACATAACATAATAAGGGAAAATTAAATTAAAAATAAAAGTAAGTACAAAAAATAAAGAAACATAAATATAGATTAGAATAAAAAGAAAATACTATAGAAATGTCTGCAATATATCTATTAAAATGAAAGCTGTATAGAAGAAAATTACAATTAAAATATGAAAAAAGCCTATATAATATACTGTATAAAAAAAAATCCATAATAACCTTTCAGCATATTTTAATTCAAGTGTTCTGAGAGAAAAATAGACTTCTGCTCAGTGTTGCCAGATCTCGTGAGAGAAACACACAACCAGGTCCATAGAAACAAGCCTAAAAGAAGCAACTCTCCCCCCAAAAAAAGTGACCTTACCTACCTACCACAATATGAGAGAGAAACGGCCACTTGATTACATATACATATATATTTAAAAAAATTACAAAATAATTCAATCTCAGAGGAGAATCTGGGTGATTTACTGCTGTTGATCTCAGACAGAAGATATGAGGCGATAACTGAAGGGAATCCACTGGCAGACCAGGAGGTGAGCACATCAATTATTTATGTTTATTACTGTTTTTTAAACTCTTTAATGATCATTTACATGACAACAGAATTTAAATGGGTTTATAAGTGATTATATATTATATATAATATATATACACAGTATATATATACAGTATATATAGATGTACATCTATATATACATTTTCCCATAATAGCATCCATCAGTAGCGTCTTTTGTCAGACTTCCCCCACCTGGTAAATGTATATAGTTTTCTTATTTTGGTTTACAGTATTGTTTTTGTGCACTTATTGTATACTCTCCAGTATTTATTTTGTATATGTATATAGCTTTAGTTTAACGTTAATTTATGGTATAGCTTTTCTAATTTTTTTTTTCTAATTCTTTTGTATCTTTATCCGGCCTGTCTCTTGTGCAGCTGTTACACATATCCTACCCCTCCCCCCCACCCCCTCTAAGGGTAATAATAATAAATATTATCAGATTTTATAAAAAACGTTTTTATTTTTGTCATATTTATTTTTTAAACACTGAATCACAGTCGATGCAATTAGGATTTTTTTAAACGTTGATCAACAGAATGAAATACCTTCATATCAAAAACAAAGCTCTACAAATGTATCTAAATTCAGTACAAATATAGAACATATTTTGGACAGTACTGCAAGTAATAAAATAAACATCCATTATGTCAAGCATTAGAATCTTTGCCCTGTTGATTATCTGAGAAATGTGCAAAACAGCAAAACAAACAAAAGGAAAATAGATTTCAGTGCACACACTTACATCTGTAAGATCAAACCCAGTTCACATTACATGTTGTCTGTCTGCAACAGCAAAGTATTGATCATGTAAAGGCCCTGATGTGTTTCCCTTCTAGTGACTGAATACAGTGGGTCACCCTGCTGTCAAGAGCTGCTAAAACCTTCCTACCTTTCCTTTATTTGGAAATGTTCAGGTCTAACTGCTGTTTTCTGAGGCTTTTCTGCTCTGAGAAGAAACAAAAACAAGTTTAAACATTTAGAAAGTTGGCACAAAGTATCACCTTCAGTCCAAAAATATCTTTCGGACACTCAAACTTTCACAAGGGTCAAACCTCAGATATAGTATCTCTTTAAAGTGACAGACAGGGACAAGACAGTCCCACTTTTCCCGTCTGTTACCTCTGGTAGACCTCCACATGGAGGCTGGCTGGTACACAAGGTCAATATACGTCCCTTAAAGACGTGATGGTGAGCGATCTGGAGAGTTCTGTGACGTTGGTGGGACGCCAAGCGTTAAAACCGACTGTCCTGTTTCTAGAAACCATCAGGAAGCCGTTGGAGCTGAAGCGTCCGGGGATGTTTCCCACATCGAGCCAGACGAAAGGAGCCACGGAGGCAGAGTGGAGGGTGACGCTGTAGCCCGTCTCATCCTCCTGCTTCACCTCGGCCTGCAGAGAAACACACACTCTGTTTAGAACGAGTGAACATGAGCATGAACGTGACGCAATCAGTAGCAGTGTCTCTCAATCAACAACAACAACAAAAGACTTTGATGACGTTGTGAAGTAGCGTGGGATCATGGGAGTTGTTGGCATCATTGTTAAACAACCACCAATGTTGGCGTTGAAAATCTGGCTTTATTTGTGTCCTATCAATCAAATTTCGTAATGTTGTTGTTTCTGTTTTAGTTTTTATAAAGCAATCAGGTTAAAAGATGAGTTATTTTCTGCCTCATCTTCAGGGCTGGTAGGAGACTGCCAACAGCCCCTCATAGCATAGTTTTATTATGATGTTTAGATATAGAACATATAAAATCAATTATTCTAACTCATGCAGTATATACTCAGCTGTAACTTACTAAAGCGTTTCTTTTATCATTGTCAGTGTGTCACCCACCTACACATCATAATTAATGACTGTTTCCATGCGTTATTTAAAATCTGTGTATAAAATAAGTTAATAAAAGCAGTCAAACTTCTTTTTAACACGGAGTCTTACCGTGATGTTGGGTCTCTGGAGTCCCTGAGCATCTTTGGGTGAGCTCAGGAAGTGATGGTTGGAGGGACCCTGCTGGCCGCTGCTGTCCTCCAGGTGGAAGGTGAGCAGGCAGGTGAGGCGGGTGCAGTGTCCACATCCTGCCAGCAGGGCGGCGACTGGCTGTTTAAAAATGGCCACGGCGCTACCTCCGGGGACCGGGAGCAGGTCCGACTTCAGGGTGCACACTGGATCCAGATCAGACCAGGAGTACACAGACACCTGATCAACAGAAGAATAGACCGGTTTCAGCTCATGTGCCAGACAAATTATCACATATTTAACTAAAATTAGATAGAAAAAAATTAAATTAAAAAAAATTTAAATAAAATTCAGTTAATATTACTGAAACGGAGGTGAGAAAAAAAACTGTTGTTATCATTGGTTTAAATTTAGAGTTCAAATGATGTTCAAATGTTTGCAAATGTTGAGCTGACCAACGTTTCTGTTTTATTAGATTTTCATAATATTAATGTGGATAAAATTACTTTTTTTTTGCTAAATTCATGAGAAACTTTCTCACTATAATGGAATAATAACAGTTTTCTTTATTTTATTTTGTCATACAGCTAATTTTGAAGCTAAAATTGATTTTAACAATTATTCTGTTATTAGTTAATAAAGTGATAAATCAATAACAAAAACAATTGGCTTAGATTTATTGTGAAGTGTTAAATAATTTTGCTTCTGTGTCCATTATAATGTGAACATGTAACCAGTCACATTTAAACTTAAACTATCACATATTAGCAGCTTAAATCTAAAAATATACAGTACTGGTCTTAAAAATCGCATATTGTTCAAACTCTAGTGTTGACTGACCTTTTGGAAATTATAGTTATATTTTTATTTTAATTAGAAATAAATCTCTGCACATCTGAATGTGTGACAGATGTGCAGAGGGAAGTTCAATGTAGAAAACAATGAGAGAAACTCCTGCACACTGTCTGCTTCCTGCTGAAATTACCCTCAAGGTGTTGATAAAATTTAAAATATAATATTTAATATATAGTGACATTTTGTTACAGACTTTTGTTCCTTTTTTTCTTCCCTTTAACTTTGTTTGATAAGATTTCTCAGTATTTTTTCTCTAAATTCAGTTGTTCTCTCATCTTTTTTTAACGTTGTGTTAATAAATATTTTTGCACATCATTAGAAACTGTGAGCAATTGTGTCTCACTGAATATGCTTCAGTTGTTTATTTGAGAGGAATGCAGTTTGAATCCACTTATTGTAGGTTGTTTGGACAAAAATCACCTCCACAATGAATGTAATGTAAAGATAGAGTTTATGATTGAAAACATACCACCGCCCTGAGCTTCAGGTCGTGACTCAGGTCTGAGACGGCGTAGATCAACAGCGTGTCGCCATCCTCGAAGCCGACTGGTAGGACGGAGGCGAAGAAGTTTTGCGCAAAATAATGCAGCATTTTCCACTTCCCACCAAACTCTGCACACACAAGGAAATGATATATGATTATTTTTACAACACTGACCTCTAATCCCAATAAATGATAAGCACAGCTGTTACACAACAAACGATTTATATCCATCATAAATATATTTCCATTATGGCATTAATACAGGAGTCCAAAATACAAACACGTTCAACATAAAAGTGTGGGCGTTCGCTCACCGATCGATGACCAGGAAGGCGCCTGCCAAACATCGTTGAGCTGCCAGTAGAGAGCGCCCATAGTGCGACCTTTGCCCTCAATGATCTCACTCTGACTTCGCCGATAAAACTCGGTCTGTGTCTTCACACATTGAGCCTGCATCACCTGGACATGAATAAGAAAATACATTATAAGTTGTTGCAGCATTTTTTGTGTTGATACCATTTGTTACGCAGATTTCATGCTACATCTTTTACCAATCAAGAATTGATAAAATGATCAATAATCCCTCCAAAATACCACATAAAGACACCAAAACACACCATAGAAAAAGCCATGCTGTGATTTGGTGTCAACAACTTTTGACATTTGGAGATTTCTGCAGGAATTGTATTTTTCGGCGATTGGATGGCAAGCACTTCTGTTCTGGAAACTGCTCAGAAACCCCCTTATTGTCAATCTACCTATGAAAGCCATCCATCCTCTGAATGCTCTAGGTCTCTAGTTTGTGGCTGTAAAGTTTCATGAGGCTGTGATTATCCTCATTTTATACAGTGAGGTTTTAAAAAAATGGTCTCACTACAATAAAATAGCTACTATGGGGACTAACATCATCACACATGAATACAATTGAGCTCATTGGATCCACAAGAGTCTCAGCTTTACAGTGATACCCAATTTATGTAATTCCAAAACTGTTTAGGGACCCCAGTATGCAGAAATATTCAAATATTCCATTTTAGAATAGGAGAAAATAACCCAAAACTGCATGTGATTATCATAAAATGGGCATGTCTGTAAAGGGGAGACTTGTGGGTACCCATAGAACCTATTTTCATTCACATATCTTGAGGTCGGAGGTCAAGGGACCCCGTGAGGTGATGGGTGGTTGGTGTGATCTACCTGAGTGATGTAGAGAGTGTCTGTAAATCTTTTCAAGGGATCGGTGGAGTTTGGCAGGTTGAAATGTAAAGCAGCCTGCTGTAACATCTGCTGGTTCCCACTCTCGTGGTGTTGACGATGGGAAGTGAAATTACTGTTGTAGCTCCAGTCTTCTTTTATGGAAACCTGAAATATCACAACACAGACGGAAACTTTATACCACCTAAAAAAAACAAGAAGACTTCAACCTAGCTCTGTGTGTGTGACGGACAAGGTCAGCATCTACCTCTTAACTCCTGTTAGTAAAGCTAAGTTTTTGTAATTATCATTTCACCATCTTTCGTTTTCATTTTATTATTTAGAGTTATTAAATAACTTTTACATTTTATTCTGGATCAGAAATCTATACCACATTGTGGAATACGACAATCAACAATCATCATTATTATAAATATTAGAAGCAGTAGTACTTGTAGTCGTCAAAATGTATCCTTGCCCCTTAATTAATTTGATTTGTTAATTTAATTTAATTTGAAAATGGACAATATAATGTACACTAATCAACATTCAAACAAATATAAATGTAGCACAGTTAGCTGAAAGTCTAGTTGTCAGTAACTTTTAAATTTAAAAACTTTAAACTTCAACTTTTAAAGTTAAGTACCCCCATTAGCAATGCAGTCGGAAATATGACAACGGTGGTATTTTTGGTCCTTAATCAGTTAAAAAGAAAACAAAAAATCTAATAAAAATTGGCACAAAAGAGATCCAAACATGTCTTAAATTCTCCAGAATATTAAAGAGAACAACTCAGATTTTAGATACTTGGTAAAACCATCACTAAAAACAAAACATGACTAGAAAGGTTCATTCAGTCACCGGCTGCAGAGTGGAGAAGGAAGGCCACGACTGGAAGCCGTACTCGGAGGCGAAACGTGTCCGAGGGAAAGTCGTCCAATCCCAGCAGTCCGATAAGTAGCTGTAGAAGTGTGTGTCGCCGTAGTGAAGGTCGTAAGGGTTCTCCGCCACCCAACCCTCCTGCTCCGACTCAGCCCCGTTAGTCGGGCTGGAGACGAGGAACGGGCGACTCTTGTCCTCCTGAAGCAGATATTAGAAAGTAATTTAATAGCTTTTTGTTTCTACCATCTTTAAATATGATAGTAAAAAAAAGAACTGACAACAAAGTGTCATAATGCATATTACACACAATCAGTAATCTTTTAAAAACATAAATCCTGACAACCTGTCAACAACTTCACTCTCACCTCCTGAACTATCGCCCTGATGTTCTTCACATACAGCGTCACGTAGTCTTTCAGGTATGTTGGCCTCTGGGAAACTGGGATGTTGAACCAGTTTGTCGCCAGAGCAGCTTCGTTCTCATTGTTCCCGCTCCAAGTTATTATGGATGGATGAGACTTGAGGCGCTGAACCTGACCAGTAAAAACACAAGTGAGTACATTTACTGTCAGAACAGGATGCAACAACAAACTTTTGGGATGCTTAAACTAGCTTCAAATGCTGCAACTCTTGTTTTTGTGCATTTGAAAATGTTTTTTGGTTAATTCGCCATCTAAAAATGTGTTTTGATTTAACATACTGAGGATAGAAACATTCAATGTGAACCACTGCTCTTCTTAATGTTTCCATCTGGTTGTATATAGTCTCCAGATATGACATCTTCTAAAATGAATAAATAAATATGCCGCTCACCTGTTGGATGACTTCTTCTCTTACTGTCTGTACGAAGTCGTCCTCAGTGGGATACATAGCACAGGCAAACATGAAGTCCTGCCAAACCTAAAGACACACATATTTAATCACTTTGAGCGTCCATCTTTTATACAATATGTTCATGAGTTATAGTTAATATATATATATATATATATATATATATATATATATAGTATATCAACATCGGTCTGTTGAAATATATGTCACACCCTTGTATCAGAATCTTAACAAAATACCATGTTTATATGTGGTTATCTGCTGTGTCACAGGCAGAGACACGCTATTAGAAAAACTAAATCAGTACTGTACAGGAAGAAACACAAGGACTCCCAATAGTGCAAAGACCATAAGCCAATTATTACACAATAAAACAGTAAACATAGATCAATTTGTGCAGGAAGCATCGGCAGAAATATACTTTACATCAGTATTTCCTTTTTTAGGCAACCTACTTTGTTTAAAAATTCACCGTGGAAGCATGCGAGAAGTCAAAGTTTTCTTCAAGAATTCAAGGAAACACGGGGTGAGTAATTGTTATACAAATGGTCATTTTAGGGATGAAGTACATTTCCCATAAACCTCAATGCTTTCCTGATGCAAAAATTATGTTGTTCCTGGACTTCCTTCGCCCTAAGGGTCCGTCCATATTCTTTTGATTTCTTTTTATGCTGATGATGGTCTCCTGTTTTACAACTAATGTCAAAAAGTAAATGTGGCTGAATGATCTATTTAGTTAAAAAATATTGCACCTGTAACTAGTACCCATACAAAGATTAAGGAATGAGTGTGAGATTTGACTACATTATGATATTGTTATCTTAATATTTCTTACATTTGTGGCGGTAGTAATATTGATAAGTCAATAATATTGCTATCACTAGAGGATGATGGTAGTTACCATGATTCCCATCTCATCACAGATGCTGTAGAAGAGATCCTGTTCATACACTCCTCCTCCCCAGACCCTGAGGGCGTTCATGCTCGCATCCACGGCCGACTGCAACAAGTTCCTCAAGCTGCAGGACAAACAGAGAGCAGGTAGCTTCAGTATTATTACATTCACAACGGACTCGCTAGTTCAAACAAGACCTGTCCTGTGACTCCAAGTCAGAAACAAATCTGTACAAAGTCGCAGAGGAGACTCTGAGATTCAAACTAAACTCACACAGCAGCGGTGACTTGGTCCTGGAAGGAGTGGGCTGGGATCCAGTTGGAGCCTTTCAGAAAAATTGGTTTCCCATTGATGCGGAAATAAAAGCTCAGACCTGGAGACCCAACAACTGGCTCCTGGATAAGTTCTACTGTCCGGAAATACACCTGCAGGAGACATTTTCATCAAACACAGAAACTTTAATAGTAAGAAAAGCACCTATATCTATGAATTCAGTTTCATTTCTGGGGGACAAATTTTACATAGTGGCCAAACGGCGGTACTACAACTTCTACATCTGTCACGTGATGCCATGGGGCCCAAAAATACTTTTTCCATAGACTTGCATCTCAACATCAAAACCTTGTTGTTTTCCTGCGCAACAACTTGTGCTGCATAAATCAATAATTAATCTTTACTTTCTAGGCATCATGAGTTTAATATAATCTCTTGTTGGATGTCAGATTAAGCAGCTAGAAATTAAAAAGCAGCTCCATCATATTATCGGTCAAATATTGTGTCCATAAAATGAATCAATAATGGTGATAAATAATCATGATCTTTTGGTCATTATCATAGAGCCCTAATAAATACATCAGCTAAATACCTAAATAACATATGAGGAGACAGTGAGTGACCTCTGACCTTAGACTCTGTGTTCAGGATCAAAAGTTCATCCTGAAAGCCTTTGACAGCGAGGTGGTAAACGGGTCGGTCACCGTGTCCGTTGGGCCACCACAGCTTCACCTGGCTGCTCTGGAGGAAGAAGAAAAAGCTCTCAAAACTTCTGCACAAGTGTTTAGAAACAAATTTTTGTGAATATTCCTTTCAAACTGTAAATCTAAATCTGAAAACAGTTTGACCAGACTGCATTGAGTACCGTGTTGATGTGTAAGGTGAAGCTGTACTTGGTCTTTCCTGGGAGAAACTGTGTCTGGAAGCTCTGCTCTGAGTCCAGCTCAGGTACGGAGAGCGAGATTTGGCCGTTTGTTGTCTGAACGGCATCAACGACAAGCTCAACCTGGACTCTCCACTGAGAGAGGCTGAGATCTAGACAGACAAACAGATCATATAAAACACATTTAATTATTCCACTAGGATGAGAAAGTAAAGAGAAAATGGAAAGATGCAATAACTTTTCATTTATTCTGGAAACGTGACAAAGTATTTCTCAGTCGTACAACTCTAGGAGGAAATATTTATACAAGATTTCTAAAGAAAGTTCCCATCTACGCTCAGCTGCCAGGTTATTAGGTACACCCTTAAGTTTTAACAGTATTCCTTAGTCTTAGTGGTTATACTCAACAAAAGGTTAAAGAATTAGATGAGACGTACCGTGTAGAGGAACAGATGAAACCTGGACGAGCTGCAAGACGTCGAACGCCTCAAGTCGGACTCCCTTCCACAGTCCCATCGTGGGGAACGACGGCCCCCAATCCCAACTGAAAGAGCTTTGCTCCTTCACCAAAAACAGAGTGACTGAACTTCAGATTACTGTTGAAATGTGAGTGCTCTTTAAGGTGTGAGACTTTGGTCTGCATGTGTAGTTAATTTACTAAAATGCAAACATCAATAAATGAAGAAGAAAGTGCTGGTTGGGGTGAGATGAAGGTCGGTGTTTAGGGCAGGCAAGTGTAAGAATAAAACTGCAAACAAAAATGTTTTAATATATTCTGCATAATGAAAATCAGAATTGCAAAGAAAAAAAAAAAAAAATAGGTGCCTAAGTTAAAGGTGGATGTCCAAAGATTAAAAAAAGAAATTTTACTGGCTGTATTTTTCCAACATCCTAACAAGGTATGGCAAGATTTCTCTCTCAAACATAAAGCCCCTTTGTCCCTAAATTCATCATAAAGTCACCTTTCAAAGCAGATGGAGATCATCCTAATTTCTTAGCATCAAAACCATCCTCGTATATTTTTTATTTTGGCAGGTTCCGTCCTCCATAGCAGGACAACGTACTTACTTTTCTGATGAAATTGACATGACATTCCCCCTTCTGGACATCTGGGGGACATTCAGGAGGAACTCTGTAGGCAGAATGAGCTTTCCTCCGCTCAGATGCATAAACAACTGGAGACAACAAGCTGACTTTCAGCACATTATCCCCGTCCTTCAGCAAGGCTCTGACTGGGAAGTCCTACACACCAAAAACGAGACGGTATTTGAAACAAATGATGCATTAAAGACAATGTACACAGTGCATCGTGAACAGTGAACATACATATCTACGAAACATGTTGTCCGTCTCCCCGACAATGGCTCCATTGAGCCAAATCGATGCTACAGTGTCAACGCCGTCAAAGACCAGCAACACCTTCTGTTTGGCCCTGTCAACACAGAGAACACACAGCCGAGTCAGGAACAGGGAACAGAAAATGGTTTTAAAAAATAATATAAATCATTATACTGACCTCAGCTGGGTAGAGGCAGTAAATGTGGTTGTGTATGTCCAGTTGTCAAAGGCAATCCACCGATAAGACACATCATTGAACCTGAAATACGGGTCCTAAATGAAAAGTATAAAAGGATTTAGCTGGCAGGAATTACTTTTAATTTGATTTCATTCCTCTCTGTTAATTTAAAAAAACATTTTTTATTAATAATTAAAAAAATTAAGTTATCTGGTTCCAGCTTCTTAAACATGAATATTTTCTGGTTTCTTTACTCCTCTATGACAGTAAACTGAATATCTTTGAGTTGTGGATAAAACAAGACATTTGAGGACGCCATCGTGGGCTTTGGGAAACACTGATACATATTTTTCACCATTTTATAACCTCCTAAGCATTTGAGGCAAGATTTATCTCTCAAACATAAAGATGTAAAAAAAAAAGTCCATAGAAAAAAAGTCTGAAAAAAAAGTCTGAAAAATGTTAAAAAAAAAAAAAAAAGTCCATAGAAAAAAAGTCTGAAAAATGTTTAAAAAAAAAATGTCCATAGAAAAAAATGTCCATAAAAAAAAAGTCTGAAAAAAAAGTCTGAAAAATGTCTGACAAAAAAGTCTGAAAGATGTCAAAAAAAATGTCGGAAGAAAAAATTTCTGACAAAAAAGTCAGAAAAATGTCTGGAAAAAAAATCAGAAAAATAAAAAAAAAAATGTCGGAAGCCATAAAGTCTGAAAAAAGTCTGAAAAGAAAAGTCCATAAAAAAAATGTCCATAGAAAAAAAAAGTCTGAAAA
Source organism: Sebastes umbrosus (assembly GCF_015220745.1). NCBI lineage: Eukaryota > Metazoa > Chordata > Actinopteri > Perciformes > Sebastidae > Sebastes > Sebastes umbrosus. The sequence goes on along the minus strand of NC_051284.1, from coordinate 27,227,314 downwards.
AAAAGTCTGAAAAATGTCTGGGAAAAAAAATCTGAAAAATGTAAAAAAAAAATATGTCGGAAGAAATAAAGTCTGAAAAAATTCTAAACAAAAATGTCGAAAGAAAAAATGTCGAAAGAAAAAGTCATTAAAATGTCTGGAAAATAAAGTCTGAAAAAAGTCTGAAAAGAAAAGTCCATAAAAAAAATGTCCATAGAAAAAAAAAGTCTGAAAAAAAAGTCTGAAAAATGTCAAAAAAAATGTCGGAAGAAATAATGTCGGAAAAAAGTCTTTGGAAAAAACAGGTTTTTAAATTGTTGGATAAAATTTAGCCATTAATTAATTCATCAAATGTGACATAAATTGATATTCCTGTTTTAATTTGCTTCTTTATTTATTTTTTAGTATTAATTCCCATATTTATTTACTCTCCTGTTTAATATCCCTTTTATTTATGCATTTATTTCTTATTCATTTTTAAAAGTATTTATTTATTTTTGCATTTCTTTATTTTTCCTTTTTTTATTTCTTTTTTATTTCTGTTATACCAAACAACTAATTGATTAATCGAGAAAATAATGAACAAATGAATCGACAACGAAAATAATATTTAATTGCAGCCCTAAATTAATACATGAATCAGTACTATATACAGCATACTCCTCTGGCTTCTGGCTCTGACAGAGAGTAGCTCATGTTCATAAATATTGATTGGATGTGAAAAAAGCATTATTAATTGAGGCGGAGTTCCCTTTAAGTAAAAGATCTGAGTACTTCTGTACTTCTGTATACTTCACTGAAATAAAGTGAAGTTTACAGCACCATAAAACGGAAATACTCAAGTAAAGTACCTCAAAATTGTCCTTAAGTACAGTACCTGAATAAATGTACTTTATTCCACCATAGAAGTGAAAATGTCACTGGAGCAGGAGTCACAATATGTTGTATTTACAGAATAAAATAAAAGAAATACACATTGAGAACATGAATGTGTAGCTATCATATATATCCTCATATAAAGTAATATATAGACCTACCTGGATGTCTCCTTGTAGCTGTAATGCTGAATGAACATTATATATCCTTATATAAAGTAATATATAGACCTACCTGGATGTCTCCCTGTAGCTGTAGAACTGAATGAACACATCCAGGTGAATGTATAGTAATATATCCTCATATAAAGTAAAATATTGACCTACCTGGATGAATCCCTGTAGCTGTAGAGCTGAATGAACATTATATATCTTCATATAAAGTAATATATAGACCTACCTGGATGTATTTTTGTAGCTGTAGAGCTGAATGAACATTATATATCCTCATATAAAGTAATACATAGACCTACCTGGATGTCTCCCTGTAGCTGTAGAGCTGAATGAACATTATATATCCTCATATAAAGTAATATATAGACCTACCTGGATGTATTTTTGTAGCTGTAGAGCTGAATGAACATTATATATCCTCATATAAAGTAATACATAGACCTACCTGGATGTATTTTTGTAGCTGTAGAGCTGAATGAACATTATATATCCTCATATAAAGTAATGTATAGACCTACCTGGATGTCTCCCTGTAGCTGTAGAGCTGAATGAACATTATATATCCTCATATAAAGTAATACATAGACCTACCTGGATGAATCCCTGTAGCTGTAGAGCTGAATGAACATTATATATCTTCATATAAAGTAATATATAGACCTACCTGGATGTATTTTTGTAGCTGTAGAGCTGAATGAACATTATATATCCTCATATAAAGTAATATATAGACCTACCTGGATGTCTCCCTGTAGCTGTAGAGCTGAATGAACACATCCAGATGAATGTATAGTAATATATCCTCATATAAAGTAATATATAGACCTACCTGGATGTCTCCCTGTAGCTGTAGAGCTGAATGAACACATCCAGATGAATGTATAGTAATATATCCTCATATAAAGTAATATATAGACCTACCTGGATGTCTCCCTGTAGCTGTAGAGCTGAATGAACACATCCGGGTACTTCAGCAGGCAGAGACACTGAACCGTTTGAGTTTGACAGACTCCATTTACCGTTCAGACTCACAGTTAATGAACAAAATACCGATAAAAGACCCCAAAACAAACACAATAAAACACTAATACAGTTCCCCCACAGAGTCATGGCTCTTAGTTTGTTGTTTCTGGCATGGTAAGTCACGGAAATACTCTTCAAAAGTGAACTATTTTAGTTTTGTTGTTGTTTTTCTGAACAGGCTCTTCCTGGTTCGTGACGTCACCCACCTCTTGACAGTCAGGTGACGGGAGTATTGCCGCGAAAAGGTTTTAAATTATTATTTTTTAAATGTTTGTAAAAGATTTTTCTGAGCTTTAATAAAATCATGCCACAGTTTTACAATATTTTTAAAAATTGCTTTTATATTTAAAACAACGCTCATGTACATTTAAATAAAGTTGGATGAATTTGAATTAGAGTTATATATGAAGTGGTCGTGTCTAGAAGATAACCTGCAAATTGTGAAAACGGATCTGATATCTACAAAACCTCGCGAGACTCGACGAACTATTCGGTATCATCACCTAACCATAAACATCTCGCGAGAGTTTCCCCCACTCGGTGGATCCCTTTTTGAAATGACCCTGTAAAGTGTGTTTACTTCAGATAAGTGGTGTAAAATGTGAAGTGCTAACTCTCAAAGAAAGATAAGATTAAATAGTGTAGTGTATTTGTACTGTTGTAATCATCTGTTTTGAACATTTTTGAAACTTAAAGAGCATAATACGGCCTATTGTGAGAAACACCATATTTAATCATCATGGATATATACTGTATATACATATATATATACATATATATATGTATATATATATACACAGTATATATATTCAAGATTCAAGATTCAAGATGTTTATTGTCACGCAGGTTGTACAGGTACAAACGTGTGAAATACTTTTTGCTGGGAAGCTCCATTAAAATAATAAATTATATTACATTTACATTTACATTACAATTACATTTACATTACAATTATAAAAGGAAATACTTTATACAAGGGCATATTAAGAAGATGTATTAAGAATATATACAGTATATAGAGTATAAGATATATTTTTGTGTAAGAATGTGTCGAATGAATTATAGATTTAAAAGTCTGATGGCCTGGGGGGAAAAACTGTTCCTCAATCTGCTGGTGTGAGTCCTGGGGGTCCTGTATCTTCTACCAGAGGGCAGGAGGGAGAACAGGCTGTTGTTGGGGGGTGTCGTATCCTTAATGACCCTCAGGGACTTTAGATGTTCAGGGAGAGGTGGTTGTTCTTACACCACTGTTCCAGGGTGGTCACCTCCTCCCTGTAAGCCGTCTTGTCGCCAAAGGAGATCAACCCCACAACTGCTGTGTCGTCCGCAAACTTCACGATGATGTTTGATGTCATCCTCACATAGGTGTCCCTTCCTTCCAGGTGGGAGAGGGCGGTGTGTAGGACGTGGGCGATGGCGTCCTATGTGCATATATACTGTGCATATAAACAGTATATGACTAAAAATGTGATTTTGCTGTGACTTCAAAGACATTGGCATCAGTCTCCAACTACCAAGAATGGACATCTTGTATCAAACAAATGTTTACATTAGGACTGTCAATCGATTCAAATATTTAACAGCAATTAATTGCATGATTGTCCATAGTAAATTGCTTTAATTACACATTTTATCTGATCAAAATGTACCTTAAAGAGAGATTTGTCAAGTATTTAATACTCTCATCAACATGGGAGTGGGCAAATATGCTGCTTTATGTAAATGTATGTATATATTTATTATTGGAAATCATTTAACACAAAACAATGACAAATATTGTCCAGAAACCCTCACAGGTACTGCATTTAGCATAAAAAATATGCTCAAATCATAAGATGGCAAACTGCAGCCCAACAGACAACAGCTGTCAGTGTGTCAGTGTGTTGACTTGACTATGACTTGCCCCAAACTGCATGTGATTATCATAAAGTGGGCATGTCTGTAAAGGGGAGACTCGTGGGTACCCATAGAACCCATTTACATTCACATATCTGGAGGTCAGAGGATTCCTTTCTTGTTTCATATACCAGTTTCTTCACTCTAGCTCTAAAACTGAGCCCGCTACAACCTAAAAATCGCAAGTTGCGTTAATATGTTAAAGAAATTAGTGGCGTTAAAACAAATTTGCCTTGGCATGTTATCTTGGACAGCACTAGTTTATACATTTACTTTAAATGGAAAAAAACAACCAAAAAAACAACACCCTGATGCATTTTATGGTTTTAAGTAACTTTATTGAAGGGAAACTAAAAAAGAAACAGAGCCACAAGTTGATTATCAACCATTAGCTTTGCGTCAATATTTTAGGGCTACAAGAAGACAGTGTTCGAGTGGGCATAAAACTAATAGCTCATCTACTGGCTTCTAAATAACGAAAAAGAAATAGAAAGCCTTTGAGGGGAACCACATTTTTCCAACTGTTCAGCCTTACAATCCACTTAAATTTGCAGAAACATATCAGATATAATAGCCTACCTTTATTAACATGCATAAAATACAACATTGAAGTTCTTATATTTTGTTTCCTTAACATCGATATATACTGCTGTGCTTCTCTGTACACACACTTTGATAGTGGAATAAGATACACTTCTTTCCTCAGGTAATAGAGTCCTATACTAAAGATCAGAAGAACATACTGACATCACACCAGTCCAGAAGGCAGATACAGGAGCCACTAACCAGTTTCCCAAATAGTTCTGATTTGACCAAATAAAATGCAGCAGTTTTTACCAATTTGAAACTTTAAAATTCAGAATTTACAGGTATGGCGAAAAGACACGCTTCTCTATAAGTGCTCTGTGAAATCCGGCTTTAATTAAATATCAACCGCAGAGGATCTAGCCAGTGAATCAACTGGATCATCATGAGGCCGATAGTGTTCAGGAGACCAGTCGCATCAGATTCTACTAAGTGTGTGCAGAGTAAATGACTAACATCACCAACTCTTTCTGGTGCATGCTCAAGCCGAGTATTCAGAACCATGGTGATTTATTTATTTTTATTTATTTTTTTTAAAACTCCGCACAAAAATGGGAGTTGAAACTTCACAGAAACTGGCACGTGTCCTAGAGAGAGAAAACACTATCTTCTTATGAGCGCGCAGGTGGAAAAAGGAGGGGGTAAAATGCTCTGATTAACCAAAAAAAAAAAAAAAAAAAGAAGAAAAAAGAAAAGTGAAAAAGAAAAACAGAATCCCGTATTTTTTTTTTTTTGTTTGAACCAGCAACAACATTTTCCACCAGCTTTCCAAACGACGGCATCACATGGCGTATTTTTGTGTCCAGTCTTTTGCCATTTTGGTGTATCTGAAAAGAGAAAAAGGACAATAATTAACTCAAGCAAACACATCACGGTTTGGCATAAAAACGGTTGATAACTACTAATATTTGCACACTCGCTTTTTATTCAAGATTCCTTAAAGCACATGCACTTAGCATATTGCTTTTTAAACAACAGGGAAAGCCAAGTTGGCGTCCTAACAAAATATGTCAGTAAATTAGGCTTGCCGCTTTAGTCGGTGTTAAGGCATACGATTAATTTACTAGTGTATCAGTACCGTATTATCAATACATAGTCGGATGACGGACACTACAATCTGAAAGTGAAACGTATGGAGTCTCAGCGCAGAGTGAGAGAGAGAGTTGACAGACAAGACGGCGGAGGATTTGGTGGCAAAGCGAAAAACAAAAGCGCCTATTTCGCAATATTTTAGATTCAAACCCAATGCAAATAGGGAACCATAATGTTAATGAGGCAATCGCCGTGCGGAGAAGATGGGGCGGTCACAGCCGGTGTGAGCGGTGCAGCGACGCCTGGTTGAAACCTTCGGCCTTGCAACGAAAACTCGACCGGAGGCCGGACACACAGCCATCCAGTTAAAGACCAAAGTAGGCGCTCTGCAGATATTGAGCGTCATCTTTTCTTGTATAATGTCCGGTGTAATTTGGTATCACCGGTGTCGTCACAAGTTTATTAAGCAGTGGGAAAATGTCCTCACCATGACATCCCTACAGTACATGCATAAAAACAATACTTCTTAATTTGAAACAGTGAAATATTCCTTTGACAAGTAAGGATACAAAATGTTTTGCAACACCAAACCTTTTCATGCTGGAGTTAGTGGCTACGTTTACATGCACAGAAAAGTCTCTGTTACAACACTGTTACAATAAGCAATAATTAAAAAAGGTATAATGTGCAACATTTTCCTAAAAAAACTAATGTATATAGACTCATACAAAAGAAGATTTGGATCTAGGCTCATTTGTAAAAAGGTAAATTAGACTTTTTAGACGTATATTAAAATCAACAAAGTGCCCGTTTAGATTCCAATCATAGCCAAGAACGTCCTGTGAATGAAACAGGTTTTCCTTTTATTTATTTAAATTTTATTATTGACTGGAACACTTTTATATTAGTTTTTTTATTTATTTATTAATTCAGACTTTTATTTCCTGCAATGTAAAGGTCTACCTTCCTCCATCTACCAACCTTTTCTTAAATAAATTAATGACAAAAAAACAAACAGCATATCATTCTTGCCATTTATCAAAACATTCATGGTTAGATTGATTTCATTCTAGGAAGCCACTGGTATCTGTATTTTCAGAAAATGAGCTTGCAAAGACTCATTGGACATACAAAGAAATTTTTTTAAATGTTATATTTCATTGCATGGTGATGCAGCTGTCAGCACAGACTGTTGAAAACTACTATTGGTGTGTTGACACTTGAGGGTGCATAATCTGCTCAAACAGGAACCATTTCATACAAAATAAACTGGTATTATCCTTATCGTTTGTCTGCTAAGCTTCAGTTTCAGACATCATAGCTCATGAATGCAGTTCTTTTTGGCAGCCAACTGTCGGCGTGTCCTCGAATGCACCACCAAGAACATTTTTCAGAACAGTCTCTGCTGACAGACTGCCTCACCACGCAACAATAACTGTGAAAAATACAAGGCAACCCATTATTAACTGTGACGGATCACCATCGCAAGTCTCTTCATGTTGATTTTCCAATCGTACTAAAAGGTGTATGACGTGGTACACGTTGGAAAATGGTCAGCATTATGTAAAATATGAATAATTTGTACTGTGCGGTCTATTTAGATGATTGTCTAACTGAAACACCTTATCGTGGCAATCCTTAAGATTTCTGTCCTGGTTGATTTAGAATTACTATTTGAACAAAAACAATTGAATTGTGCTCAGAGTTGAACAGTCTGGAGTCTTTTTGTTGACACATGAGCATAGAAACAGAATAAAACAAATCTATTTCTATGTACATGAGATTTAAGCTTTCAGAATTGTGGGCATAGATCCAGTTTTTCTGTGTATGCAATGGAGAAAAACTGCAATTAAATACTTTCAGCAGTGGGCCATAGGCTCAATCACCATTGTGTTACCTTATTTGGCATTAGATAGCGACTTAAACATATATTTAAATAAAAATCTTTGAGATTGCCACTTTAAGGCCCTGACACACCAGGCCGGTTGGTCAATGACCTAGTATGCCTGTGATGGCGGCTTTTCAGCCAATTCAGCAAGTGGAATCAGTCGCGGAGCATGACGGTGAGAGAGATCACTCCGATGAGCAAGCAAACGGCTAAAGTCAAGACGGCACCTACAGAAGGCTCTTCTCATTTTTCATCTTCATCTCATCATTCCAATACACAGATATTTTCACAACGACATGGCCATCTGGATTGAAGCTAATGGTTGGCAAACACCGCTTTTTTTTTTTCCATGTATGTATCACAACAGCTTGTGTGCGCCGTCCTCGGACTTCCTGTTTCTGGTTTTGAATAACAAATACAGACTACCGCAAGTTGTCTGTAGTCTTTGTGGTGTGTTCAAGTGCAACTTGTTGGGAAAGACACAGGCGACGCAACAGTCTGCCTTCGTTGCTGCTAGTTTTTTTATGTCGGTTTTGTGTGTCTGGACCTTTAAAAACAACCCCGTTTTGTTTTTACTCCCGTATCAGTGAGGACACTTATTGGAGTATATTTTCATGCAACAGTAAACGTTGTATAATCACAGTTATGTCATGTGAGACCAGAGCATCACAAACACAACAGACCAAACCCATAACACCAGCCAAGATGCAGCACTGGCTCTTGATCTTACCCTAAAGCATGGCATACTTGGCTGTCCACTCCTGAGCTAGTTTATTGTACCTGACAGAGTGAAACTAGGTTACATACTACACTCAGGTGATGATCTCATTTCAACCAACTAGGCGTCTGAAGGTCGTGCTTATCGTGGATAACATATCAAAAAATACACAAATCAGTTGCCAGTTTAGTAGGTACACCCAGCTAAGTTTTGTCTGAAGTGTTTCAGGGAGGTGTTGATCCAACTTCTTGGTCATTTTGGATGCTGCAGTTTGTGGTGCTGTTAAATTATGCTGCATTATGCGGACAGCTGTTTCTATTATGTTGTCCACCCCATTTATATCAATGAGGGTAGGCTTAATACTAGAAACACCTCTCTGTATGATGCAATACAATCTAACAGCACCACAAACTGATGATACAGGACTGTTGTATCAGCCCCTGGTCAAACTAGACGCATGAGCAGCGCGTGGCGGTTACCTCGCTGAACTGATGCTTTGCTCACGCATGTGGTGTCCACACCGACAGTGATGCTGCTAACAGGCGGCTACTGTCAGCACTTTCCTTCTACATAGAGTTCACCTTTCATAACGGCCATTTCATTTCAATATAAATGCCATTTATATTTATTTTAGACCAAAAAAGATTAAGAAGCATGTGCTTACTAGTAAATAATAATAATAATAATAATAATAATACACAATTAAAAGCTGGTGCTCTTTTAATTTACGTAGCCGTACAAGTGACTGCATTTTCCACAACACAGTCCTGTAAATATTTCAGAATAAAAGCCTTGTGTTAACAAATGAAGGAATTCTGTCCACAGGGAAAAAAGGGGCTTTGTGGGGGCTTTTAGTGAAACGGAAAGAGGAAGTGTTGAGTTAAAAATATTTACTTTTTTCATGTCTACATCTGTAGAATATGTCACAATAATGCTAGTATGATGACAATATACGATCAAAAGATAATTTTCACTGTCCGTGCGCGGCACACGGAAAAAAATTAACGAGACCTCGACCTCGAGACTCTCTAGAAGAAACGCGGCTAATGCAGCCGAGCCGTGTTGCTCACGCGCCCTGGACATTAGACTGCATTCGTTTTAGCTAGGTGTACCTAATAAACTGGCAGCTGAGTGTGCATTGCAGAGCTTTGTTCATTTTATGGGAAAAAATAGGTAGTTTCATATTTAGAAAACAGTTAAAAACACATATATAGAATATATACACTCACCTCGAACTATCTGTTTTGTAGATTCGTGCGATCTCTGGCACTAATGGGTCATCAGGGTTCGGGTCACATAGGAGTGAGCAAATGGAGAGAAGAACTACAAGAAACAGAATATATATATTCATGTCAACCAATATTTCAAATGAGCAAATTAAATGACAAACACACATTTTAACTCATCTGCAAGTCATTTTAGCCTCATTTCTGGGACACAGAGAAACGTAGATTGAATGTGTGACATACATAATGTCTACAATACAGAGATTAACACATGACACTGTATATTGGTCACAGTAATTTAGAAATGTGTAAACAAAACATGTTTAGCACAAACATCAAATCTGGTAAATTTAGAATAATACATTAAAAATATTTGTGGCTAAAATTACATACATATTTTACAGTTTAAATGCGTCACCTTCCATATTTTTTGGCAGGTGAAGCTTATTGATTAGCTCATCGAATACTTGACAAGAATTTGGCATCAAATTCATCATCACAGACTCTGACGTCGTCTTCAAATAAGACAAGATTGATGTCAAGTACATCGTGTTCCTTTACGACGGTTCATACCTTTAGAAATAGTAAGTGCAGGAGACCACTGTGATCTGAGAATATCCAGACAGATACTGCCGTTACTGTTTATATTTGGGTGGTAAATTCTTGTTGTAAATGCAACCTGGAAAAGAAATGAAAACAGAAAGTGAGGACAAGTAAAATAAGGCTGCGTCACATATCAGGTCAATGTTGCGCAATTCAAATTCCCCAAACACAAGGCAGTGACGCGTGGCATGACTTGACGTGTGTGGCATGACTATCAACGACTGGAAAGACAGGTATAACTTCATGACGGTTGACAACAATCAAAATGTGTTTATGACGCCAAACTGCTTGGCTCGGTTTCATTTCAGAAAACATGTTATTGTCGTTTCTCTGTAAGTTATATGAAAATAGGAGTTTTAACACATATATAATGTTTGACCCCAGTTACTGACAGTGAATAGATTATGTGAATACATTATTTTATTGTTACAAACAAGACTTGTGTCTGTTGCAAGAGGGGCACAGCAGCTAGGTGTTTGATACATAAATGGCAATATAACTTTAATTATTGTTAGTGTATCAAAGCAAGGAAAAAGGGGAAACTTGGTTCGGGTGTGATTCAGCTTACCTTGGGTGGTTTGAAGGGGTAGTCTGTTGGAAAATGAATTGTCAAGAAGAAAACACCTCCCTGATATGGACTGTCACTCTGAAAGCAAGGATGACATTTACATATTTCAGTAAAGAATAATCTGAAAAGCTCCTGTCCACAGCTTCCCATTATCAAGTCAAATTTAAACCTTTATCGCATGAATACATTTAAAGCAGCCAGAGACAACCTCAGTGACAAATTCCAACATCACGTTTGCTTTAAAGTACAAAGAGAGCAACAATTATGTCATAAAATGATCTACTTACAGGTCCCATGATTGTGGCTTGCCAGTGAAACACTGCAGAGAATAGAAAGTAAAATGTTAGGAAGCAGGCAAAGCACACTGGTATGTGATCTGACGGGAACTGGGATTCTAAACTGTCTTCCCGGTAACACCATTTCCCTTTATAGAAAATTTTCATACACTATACTGTTTTATAGGGGTGGAAAAAATTAAAATAAAATCGATGCAGCAAATTTGTAAGTCAAATATTAATCTTTTATTATACAAACTATTAACAATCCGACACTGTTCTGTCTTTCAAAGGTTGTAGCTAGAGTGAGGATACTGGTATCATGTGAAACTAAAAAAACCTAAGGAATCAATTGGTAGCTGGTCTAGAAGAACGCTAAATAATGCTCCAAAGTAACACTAAATTTTGGTGAGGAAAAATTGGCCATTTTCAAAAGGGGTCCCTTGACCTCAAGATATGTGTATGAAAACTCTGAAATGAACAGACTGAAATCTGTATCTTATTAGATAAAACAGAAGTTGACAAACTGCATAATTTGCGGTTGAAAAAAAAGGTAATAAATTGCAATATATCTTATCACAAAATGTTTAAAATCGCAATAAGATTGTATTGTGATAACATATCGTGGAGCCATTAGCATTAGTTTTACTCTATGGTCCATCACTCTATTTCATGGTGGAGGTATTCATGACTAATATAACCAATTTTCAGCACTATAAAAGCTCAGATGAATGTAGGTAGAGTTCATTTAAACATGTAATATAATTTCTCTTAAATTCAAATACTCTGGAAAGCTCATTCAGTTTTGCATTTAATTGTTCTGCTGTTTCCTCCTCCTCCTCCAAACTATCGATTAAACGGTTAGAAGGTCGACTGAAAATGAATCAGCAACTATTTTGACAACTGACTTATTGTTTTGGTAATTTTTAAAAACAAATAATGTTGTCCAGCTTCCCAAACGTGAAGATGTGATGTTTTTTCTTTGTCTTACATGATGGTAAACTGAATATTTTGGGTGTTATTGGGACAGAAAACAATACAGTCATAACTTTATTCTTTCACTATTTTCTCGTATTTTTACAGGCAAAATGATTGCTTTAAAAAACAAATAAATAAAATCGACTCTTACTGTCATCGCCCACTGGGCCGGCTGAGCACTGTGCTGGAGGGTCACGAGCCAGGTCGTTAAGCTCCTGTAATGAAAAGAAGTTTAGGACAATAATTGATTAGGCTAATCTTCACAGACAAAACAATGGAGGAGATGTCACCTGAAATCAATGTGTACGACTGAAGAAGCACGTAACATCCTGGGGTATAGATGTCACAACAACTGAGATGCTTCATGAGAAGTTGCTTCATTTATTTCACAACCCCCTCCAGGCCGGTGTTGTTATTATCTCCTGCCACTCTCTCCTCCAAGTTCAACTCTGCACCAGCTCAGGGAAAGAAAAGGGCCCCCAGGACACCTCAGCACTTTATATATACTACTACAGCCTCTACTGTTAATTTTAGGTCTACTTCAGAGAGTGGTGTGGAGGCCTCTCTCTTGCCCCACCCCGGCATACTGACACGCACCACTTCACAACTAAGTTTATGGATTTCCTTGGAAAGAAGATCCAAGGAAACTGGTGAAGAAATCCAGCCACGATGGGAACACTTCAAGGTGTCAAGTCTACTCCAACTACTCCTGTTGCTGCCAGAAACACACCCTGTTGATTTGATGTGCATTGGCACCGCACAAACACACATACCAAGTCAGTGTATCATGAACACGACTCTCTGACGGCTAACACAGATCCACTGAGTGATATGAGTCATGAGTTCTGGTAACACACCGAGTATCATCTATTACAACATGTTTAAACGATTAGCCAAGTCATACACACACACATACATACATACATACATACATAGATACATAAGGCTTCAGTCAAAAGATAGATACTATAACCTATAATCAATCAAAAGAGTGTGTTTGTGTAAAAGTATATAAAGTGTTGGGCAATTCATGAGGCCTCGTTTTATAACCGTCAACTCACTTCGACGAACACACTGAACCTGGAACCGAAAGTACTCGTGTTAGATAGCTTAGCATAGCTTAGCTGTATGCCGACCAGACGTTTAGCTAGCTGTTAGCCGTGTGTGCCATGAACACTGATTCACTCAACCCTTAAGTCAAATCAAATGTATTTATATAGCACATTCAAAACAACATGAGCTGAACCAAAGTGCTTTACAGACAGAATAAAAACAGGTCAAAAGAGCAGACAATAAAATCTCACACATCCACAGACAGAGACCAAGATAAAAATCTATGAGTAAAAGATATATGTTATAATGAGCATTATAAAAAAGGACAATTATAGTAATCACAATTCAAGTACATTGAAAAGCCAAAGAGAAGAGATGTGAGACTGTAGATCTGATGTGGAGAGGCAGTTTGTTCCAGACTATAGGGCCAATAATTAAACTGTGTAATACTCTGGCATTAATACTACATATCTCAAGAAATATGCTTATTTAATTCTTATTTATATTATTCTTGCATTAGATTTAACACACTTCATAGATCCTTCTTATCAGCACTTTTTTTAAATTATTTTTTGTATTCACTTATTTACACTGTATGTGTCTGATGGACATATTTCTAATTGTATTATTTATTTATATGACTTCTTGCTGTTATATATTGTATATATCTGATGTACATATTTCTTATTGTATTATTTATTTATTTATATGACTTCTTACTATTATACGAGTTTCACGAACTGTGGTGAGGCAGTTTGTTCCACAGACTAAAGGGCCAGAAAACAATTAACACACCAATATGTACACACACTTAAACACTTGTTTCACTGCCATGTTACACAGGATTCAACACAGATAACGGTAACGTGGGAGGCTAGCAAGCAAGCTAACGCCACTAGCTAGCTAGTTAGCTTGTTAGCATGCTAGCTAGCTTGTTAGCATGCTAGTTAGCTGACGTTATCTCACCTTGTTGATCCTTTTCAGAGCCATCCTCTTTCGATGTTCGCTTCTTCGACGTCAAGGTGTTCGTGATATGCCAGGATGAGTCCGCTCTCTGTTATAAATAACTGACGCTCGACGGCCTTTTCTCTCTCTGGAGCTAGCGCAGTCAGCTAGCCTAGTTAGCTTAGCGAGCTAACACTACGTATGCGCGGAGAGTTGGTAACAAAGATCAGCCGGTCGATGTTTAATAACTGATTTAAACTAACTGCCTTTCGATTAAACCTCACTTCTTCTACGTGGTTTCGACGCCTTTATATTGTATTACTCGTGTCCCCGGTTGAGGCTGGATAAGTGCGTGGTGCCCGGTTGAAGTAACCCCGGACGACTGAAGCTCTCTGTCGCTGCCGTTAGTCAACTAGCGGCTGTTCAGATGAAGCGGAGCTTTATGATGAGAGGAGGAGAGGAGGGCCAGATGGCTGCTGAGTGACGGGACCCGGATGTAGAGGCAGGTTGGGTACAAGCTGCTGAATAAAACAGTGTCAGTGTTTAATTAAAATAAAATAAAATAAAATAAAATAAAATTAAATTAAATTAAATTAAATTAAATTAAATTAAATTAAATTAAATTAAATTAAATTAAATAAAGTAAAATTAAATAAAATAAAACAAAACAAAATAAAACTAATTAAAATAAGGCAAAACAAAATAAAATAAAACAACAAGATGCAGACAGGGCATGTCAGTGTTTAATACAAATAAAATAAAATAAAATAAAATAAAATAAAATAAAATAAAATAAAATAAAGTAAAATAAAATAAAATAAAATAAAGTAAAATAAAATAAAATAAAACAAAACAAAATAAAACTAATTAAAATAAGGCAAAACAAAATAAAATAAAACAACAAGATGCAGACAGGGCATGTCAGTGTTTAATACAAATAAAATAAAATAAAATAAAATAAAATAAAATAAAATAAAATAAAATAAAATGAAGTAAAATAAAATCAAATAAAACAAAACAAAATAAAACTAATTAAAATAAGGCAAAACAAAATAAAATAAAACAATAAGATGCAGACAGGGCATGTCAGTGTTTAATACAAATAAAATAAAATAAAATAAAATAAAATAAAATAAAGTAAAATAAAATAAAATAAAATAAAGTAAAATAAAATCAAATAAAACAAAACAAAATAAAACTAATTAAAATAAGGCAAAACAAAATAAAATAAAACAACAAGATGCAGACAGGGCATGCCAGTGTTTAATACAAATAAAATAAAATAAAATAAAATAAAATAAAATAAAATAAAATAAAATAAAATAAAATAAAGTAAAATAAAATAAAATAAAATAAAGTAAAATAAAATCAAATAAAACAAAACAAAATAAAACTAATTAAAATAAGGCAAAACAAAATAAAATAAAACAACAAGATGCAGACAGGGCATGTCAGTGTTTAATACAAATAAAATAAAATAAAATAAAACTAAAAAAAACAAAACTAAATAAAATAGATATCAAATCAAATCAAATCAAATGAAACAACAAGATGCAAACAGGACATGTGAGTGTTTAATTAAAATAAAATAAAATAAAAGAACATGATGCAGACAGGACGGGTTAGTGTTTAATTAAAATAAAAATAAAATAAAATATAATAACATGATGCAGACAGGACGTGTAAGTGTTTAATTAAAATAAAAATAAAATAAAATAAAATAAGACAAAACAAAACAAAACAAAACAAAACAAAAAAATAAATATAAAATAAAATAAAATAAAATAATTTGCGATTTGGTCTGAGGGTAATTATAACATTTTAGACGCAAAATGATTGATTAAATAAAAAAATAAAAAAATAAAATAAAATTAGGACGCGTTTTTATTGTTATGTACTGATGAAAATTTAGCCACATATTCATAACTCAAAAAATATATTGTGCCATGACTTCTACTACCTTTGTTATATTAGTTATATGTCAAATAATTGGAACATATAGTAAACGCATTACAGTGTTTAATTAAAATATAATAAAATAAAACAAAACAAAACAAAATAAAATTAGGATGCGTTTTTATTATGTACAGATAAAAATGTAGCCAGATATTCATAACTTCAAAAATATAGTGTGCCATGACTTTTACTACCTTTGTTATTTTAGTTATATGTCAAATAATTGTAATATATACTAAACAGATGACACTGTTTATTAAAATAGAACAAAACAAAACAAAATAAAATTGGGACATGTTTTCATTATGTACACGTAATCATAAATTCCAAAATATTGTGTGTATATTTATTGTGTGTGTATTTAAGAAAATACAGTGGTGGAATGTAACTAAGTATAACTATTCAAGCACTGTACAAATTTTGAGGTACTTGTACTTTACTTGAGTATTTGCTTTTCATGGGTTAGGGTTATAAATGCATTATAAAAATATTATAATGTATTGCAATAATGGGAATTATAAAACACTATGATCCTTGCAACAAAAAAATGTTAAGTATTATAATACTTGACCATATAAGTAATTATAAAATGCTTTATAATGTGTTCTGATTATTGTTATAAATTATTAATAATATTTATATATTTTTATTTAAATAAATACATACATAAATAAATAATTAAATAAATTAAATTAGGATGTTTTTATTGTTATGTGCAGATGGAAATTCAGCAACATTGTCAGAACTTCAAAAATATTGTGTGTGTTGGTGGATGTAACTAAGTATATTTATTCAAGTACTGTACTTAAGTACAAATTTGAGGTACTTGTGCTTTAATTGAGTATTTGCTTTTCATGGGTTAGGGCTATAAATGCATTATAAAAATATTATAATGTATTACAATAATGTGAATTATAATACGCTATGATCCTTGCATCAACAAAATAAATGTTAGAGTGACCAGCAATTATGAAATATTATAATACTTGACCATACAAGTCATTATAAAATGCTTTATAATGTATTATGATTATTATTGTAAATTATTATGAATATTTATATGATTATAACGCATTATAGGTGTGTTTATAATGCATTATAGACACAGGCTTCATAGAACATGTTACCGAAAATCCTTTGTACGTTACTAGCTGTGTGTTAGGGATTGCCAAAAAAAAGTTTATAATAATCAATAAGTTTAGCAAAGACTTGTTTTAAGAAAATGGCCTACAACAAGTATAACATATAATACCATTTCTAGCATTTTAGGATGATTATACTTTACTGTAATTGTGTGTGAAATAATACAGTGATGCAGAATACTTTATTATCTCTGAATCAACATATCAGACAAAAACTTCATCTGTACTCTCTTAGTTCACGGCTACAGAAGTAATATTCTGTTTAGACTTCACAAATCTGGCACACAGCGTCAGCCTCCCTGTGCATCTGTCATGAATTTATTCATATAGAAACTACAGTAAAATAAAAATTAAAAAAATACACTGTATATAATACTGGGAGACAGAGAACCTTTGCAGTACAAAAGGCTGATTCATGAGTAACAAAGACAAATGCTGAAGCTTTTCCTTCCTTGTCACATTGCTTTCACAAAAATGCAAAACATAAGAACAACGAGGAAACTAAGGCTGCAACTAATGTTTATTTTCATTATCAATAAATCTGCCAGTTGTTTTCTAGATTAATTGATTAATCGTTTGATCTATAAAATGTCAGAAAATAGTGACCCTCCCAGTCCAAGGGGATGTCTCTAAATGTTAACCAAAGATATTCAGTTTAATATGATATAAAACAGGAAATCTTCTTTTTAATCGATTAGCAGAATAGTTGGTGATTGTTTTTCTGTCGATCAACTTATCGATTAGACGTTTAATCGTTGCAGCTCTACAGGAAACACTGGGAAAAAAAAGAGAATGAAATGCAACTTAATTTCTTTAAGCAAATATCTTTACTTGTAACCTGCTAGAATTTCGTAAATATTGATGCAAGATAATTGCTTTATAGTTACACATAATTTCTATATATCCTTTTACAATTTCTGTACAACGAGGGTATCATTTTTACCCGACACAATTTAGTCTCTATATTCAAACCAGATGCATGTTATTTGCTAAACTGAAGCACATTCATGACACTGTCTGATAAAAGACAAATGTTTGATTGGTTCACAGAGAGAAGGCAAATGTGTTTAAATCCCCGTTATGAGGATCACCCTTTTACACCCTTCCAAGGCACTGATGCAGAGGGCAGTCAGTCACTGTTGTCTGTGCTTGTGCAAGAGAAGGTGGCGTCTGAGGAGGACGGCCGGGGGATCTGTGGGACAGTTCCAGCCTCTCTGAGTCAATCCGAGTCTGAACATGTGCCGTTACCTTTATGACATAGAGGGTCATCAATGCAGTCTGAGAGTTCTGAGTTTTCATAACATGATTTGACAGACGTTTGGCTGTCGACGAGGCTCACACCTGATGCCTCGAGATTTTTGTTTGATTCAGGTGAATCGAGGCCGTTCCATGATTTAGATGTCCCATCACAGCAGTCATGTTCACTGTTTTGTGGCACTCTAGGACAGAAAGTACTGCTGTCTTCAAGTTCTACTCCATTAGAGTCAGATTGGTCATTAAGAGTCGATGACGGCGGTGCATCCTCGCCACTCTCCTCGCCCTCGTTGTGCATGTTAGGAGAGGTTTTACCCAGCAGCACATGAGAACTAGAAATGTCCTCTGAAGAGCAGCTTGACGCTGTGCTGACAAATCCAACAAAGTCTCCGCTGGAGCTGAAACGAAGACCATGGACGGCTTCCCTGTGAGCTTCAGCTGTTTGGTCTTTATCTTCTCTCGCACAATCTCCATCCTCAAAGCTTTTAGTCTCCTCCTGCTCATCCTCGGCAGCATCAGGAGTTACAGCGTCGCTCTGCATCTCTTGGGTCGCGCCGTCGTCCCGGTTCTGATCTCCCTCTTGTTGTGCAGCCGGATCCAGCCACGCGTCTCTCTGAGCTGGATCTGCTGGGGCGTCGCCTGAAGCCGAGCTCTGACCTGTCGGGGTGGGTCGGACCGTTTGGTGGCACATGGGGCAGGTCTCCTGCACGTACAGCCACTTGCGGAGGCAGTTGCCGTGGAAGAAATGTCCGCAGTATGTGATCACAGCAGAGCTCATTTCCTGTGAGGAGGAGAGACATATTTGACTTGACAACAATACCTGCAGACCCGTATTTGGCTTAATGTAGTAGTAACATATCTATAATACTCTTACACATTATTTACATGTACAAAAAACAAGGAGAACCTACTGTATATAAACACACTATAATGTTATTATTTTGCTTTTGTTATTATTAGTGCTGACCGTTGCCATGGTAATCGACCTCCAATTTCTTCAACAATGAAAACATTTGTTAATTGCAGCCCTACTTTCAGCCTCAGCAGTCATTGTGCTGCTGTAACATGTGAATTTCCCCAATGTGGGTCAATAAAGTCTTTTATTATTTCCTCTTTTCTTGAAAAAGCAGCGTGAAAAGCTCTTAAACCAACAAACAGCAGGGTTTCAACATCTTCTCTGCAACTGTTGTTATCAACATCTTCTGTAGCTGCTCCCTTGACAATAAACTTGTCATCCTTGTAAAGGCCAAGGTAAAGAAAAACATCATTAACCGGTTTTAACAAAAAAACATGGCTGAAGGCCAAAGATTCGTCCCTGAACGGCCCGAAGAGAGGTGGGGCTTAACTGGAAAAACAGGATCAACATGACTTGAAGGTACACGCATTGTTAATAAGTACTATACCGCATATATACGCAGTAGTGTAAGTCACATGTTCTGTCATGTGAACGTAACGCTGGGAAATACTTCCAAGAGTCACAAGTTGTTTAACTCTATGTTGATATTGTGATGATATTTTGAGTATGAGTATATCGCTGGATAATGTACAGTGTGCCCGTTTAGCCACCTGTCTTAAACAACAGGAAGCACTGACTGTCCTCTTGGAACAAACCCTAGTCCAACTAATACATCCTACATCACCGGTAAAGAACAAAAGATAAACATTTAAGCAGGTCAAAACAGAGGCTAGGTCAATTTTCATTTGTTTTTTTGCTGAATCACTCTGTGTGATAACAAGCTGGACAGGTTTTTCAAAATAAACTGCTTGGTTTCGGCAGATCACAGTTGATGAAGGAACATCTTTTCATTAGAAACAAAAGAATGAATTACTCGTATCAATGTGCATCGGAAATGTCTTAAATTAGACTGAATGTTTTATTATGTGCCATAGGAGTGAACTGCAACACTGGAAAAAAAACATTGATTTTGATATTTTAGTAAGGAAAAGTCATCATATAGAGCTTCAATTCAAATAGAATCAATAACTCTCTAACTCGTATGGCAAGTAAAAGTGGGGGTGAACAACTAGAGAGTGAAAAAAAAAAAGTCTTATTTGAGCTGAGAAAGAAAAAAAAAACATTGTTTGCATAATTTGTTTACATACATAAATTTTTACATTCAATGCTTCTATTGAGATTTTCAAATAAAGCTTTGAATGTCTGTCGTCATATTTTATGACATCATCGCCCCCAAAAAATTGTGAAAAATAGATATTTTTTTGTTATTGTTGTTATATAAATGTAATTTATGGTGCTATTAGATTGCTGCTACACCGCCCCGTTAATGCAGGTGTGCGCCTCCTTTTGTGTGTGGCAAGTGGGAGAGCAAACAGTTTTTTAACCACAGTGAAAATGTCGCTTTTGAAAGGCTAAACGCCAACAAATATGGACTGAAGCAGAATAAACAAAAAATTAAAAAGTTTGGAAATTATTTCTTTTCAATAAATGTTGAGTTCAGGACTTTACAACGCTCTGGAGTTATTGGAAATGTTTGGATCACTCGAGTCAGAAACAACTCAGCCACCACTGGAATCTAATTCTATAGTATATTACTAATACTAAGAAGTACCAGATTTAAACAAAATTAATAGACATGCATAAAAATAAAAAAGAAGCTGCGCAGAACTATTCTGTACAGCCCTGAAATTATGGCACTACAACTGGTCTGAAGCCAAAAGACGATAAGTTAAAAACCTGAACCCCAAAACCTCTGCACACGTGTACTGCCTGCCCCGTTTGTGGTTTTGTGCAGACACTCCATGATCTGGCTTTAGATGTTACAGCATGTTGTGTAGTTTGTTCCCAGTGCCACTGACCTGGAAGCAGATGGAACAGACGTCGTTGTGCTGCTGCAGCTGTTGAGCCGTGGCTCTAGGGAGGGAGTTGATCTTCTTCGCCGCTTCCTGTCTGAGCAGGAAGCTCTTCCAGCCGGACTGAGCTCTGAGCCAGACGTTGAAGTACGAGTGGATGATGATGACGGAGGCGCCCATCCAGCTCCACTCGCCGAACAGCGACTCCCAGGTGCCGTACGCCACCACGCAGAGCGCCACCACGAACTCCAGCACCCTGCTGACGGCGTTCACCCAGTAGATCACTTCGTCCAGGCTCTCGATCGGGTCGCTGCGGAACAGCTCCACCATGAAGAGGGAGTAGATCAGCATAGTGCCTGTAACCTGCACAATTAAGTGATTAGTTGTCAACTATTAAATTAATCCCAAACTATTTTGATAATCGTTTAATCGGTTTGAGTAATTTTCTAAGACAAAAGAAGTCTAAATTCTCTGATTCCAGCTTCTTAAATGTGAATATTTTCTGGTTTCTTTCCTCCTCTATGACAGTAAACTGAATATCTTTGAGTTGTGGACAAAACAAGACATTTGAGGACGTCATATTGGACTTTGGGAAACACCGATCAACGTTTTTGATGTGCGGTGTAGGCAGAGCTTTCCATAAAACAGCCAACTACTTATTTAAGTCCAGCCGGCTACTTTATTATATGAACTTTTTTGCTATGTGTGTACATTTTAGGAGCTCTAGCCTCCGCTTCCAAACAATGCAAGCATAATGATGATGATGATGGAAAAATCTGTCTATATGTCCCGTCCCCACACGCTTCATGAATGTGTGCGCGCCAGGGTTGGAAATTAGCACCAGCCAAATGCTGGTAAAATATGCAAGAGGCTGCTGGATTTGGATAAAAAAGTTAATTTCCGACCTTGGAGAGGTTGTGTCCTTCTGAGGAGAGAGCGTAGAGACGTCTTCAGTGTTTGACAACTATTAGCAAAATAGTTGATGACAAAACACATTTTCTCCTTTACAATAATCCACCTCATGTTTACATTCAGGCAGGCAAACTCACTGAAATATGCAATAATTAAGAACAATGTATATGATGGAATAGTGGCATTAAAATGTACCAGAGGAACCGGATTTGTTCCCACTGGCTGGCTCCTCCATATCCTTGTGGAGAGCCCCGGTGTAGCGTATAGAGGGTATAAATAATTAACAGTATTTTAAGTGTGTCAATCAAACTGCCCACATTCAGGAAGTTGTCATTGATTAAACAGATTTCAAGAATAGGTGATGGAATAAGTCTAACAAATAGGACCTTTAGTCAGAAATAAATTAATGAAAATGTCAGCTATTCAAAACATCTGAATAAAGTATTTAATGCCAAAGTAACTTATTAGTTGTTATTTTACTTCATTTAGTAGAAATGGAACTTAAAGGAACTTTTAACTGGTTATGAAACAGTCTCAATTTAATACTGATGCCTCTATATGACCTACGCAAGTAAACGAGACCATCAACGACAAGATTGGGTATTTCTATATAGTTATTCTTAATGCTCATCATCTGTGCCACCGGGTACAAATCCACGATCAGGGCGTTTTGCTGGGCCTACTGGAGGGAAGGTAGGCACAGGAGAACCAGAACCAGGACGGTCAGATCCTGCTGCAGTAAAATGAGAGGTTTTCTACTCTGGGACTCCGGTGCTCGGAAACACTACTGCTTTAGTCCAACACAAAATGAAAGTCCCTCATGTGCCACAAAGACTAATCCCTCTTCCTTACTTCAACATTTCACAAGAAGGACATATAAAGTCATACCTGAAGGGAAGTCAGCATGCAGCTGGACACCAGTATAAGCAGCCAGAAGTCCATGTGGAAGAACTGGGAGATTTTATAAGCCATAAACACGGGGAAAACCAGCAGAAGCAGACACATGCTGAGGCCACGGAAGTGTTTCCACACACTCCTAGAAGCAGAAGCACAGGAGAAATGAAGAAAACAACACAAAATCCTTACAGAACTTCTGAAAGCGTTTTGTACTTTGTGCTAAAATATTTAAAGTGGCAGTAGGCAGTACATTTTTGGCATCATTGGGCAAAAATTCCATAATAACTATTTCAGCATATTGTAATTCAAGTGTTCTGAGAGATAACTACACTTCTGCTCATCATAACTCTGTTTTCAGGCTTTAAGAAATCTAGCCCGTGACGGGAGACTTTGACCAATCACAGGTCATTTCAGAGAGAGAGCGTTGCTTGTTTTCCTCCGGTCTATGAAATCTTGCGGATGCCGTTAGAAGCACCAGAGGACACCGGAGGACACATGATTTTTTTCAGGTTACCTGTTTCATGTACTACTGTCAGAATTTATAAAAATAACTTTTTTTTTTTAATCATATTTGCTCCAATCTGGCCTACTTCAGCTTTAAGCTTCACCTGCATCTCGCCAAAAGAAACTCTTTTAACCGGTGTTACTGTTACCTGTTGCGGGAGGCACCCAGGGCCAGAATGACTGGATCTGTTATTTCGATCATCGACTGAAGAGTTGACGTCACCACGATGAAGAGGATGATGCTGAGGAGGAAGGTGCGCTGCAGTGCCTGCATATCTAACAGGCCCGTCTGAAGAGCGAGGAGGAGCAGAGTGACGCCTTCGGTCACGCCTCTGGAGACAAGGAACGTAAAGAATTGTAATCATGACAGAGCAGAAGTAACATAGCAGCACTTTTGACTTTAGACTTGTAATATACTGGTCATTTCAGCTGTTTTTTGGAAGACAACACATAAAGAAACAATACTATACTACAAATTAAACTCTCTTCATATAAGTTTAATATTTGTTTATACTGTGCAGCAGCTACATCACTTTTTCCTAAAATTATTTTTTTTACATTGCTTACATTTGCTTTCTTGAACATCTGTGTGCTTACATTATATTTGCCTTTATTTACTGAATCACTTCACATTTGCCGTAAATTTTCGTCTCTTATGAATAACACTGCTCTTTTTATTATAAATCCTTTGTAATCAAAATGTCTAGACAGAATTAAAATAATGATGCTGTTATAATAAGTGAATTAATAACTTGTCAGATAATCAATCAGAATTTTTTTTTATTTTTTACAATCAATTAATCATTTAAGTCATTTTTAAGCATAAATATCAACATTAACTACTTCCAGCTTCTAAACAGTGAGCTGCTTTTCTTTGTCCTATATGATATTAAATATCTGATATTAATTATCTTTGAGTTTGGGACTGTTGGTTGAACAAATGAAAGAATTTGAAGATGCGATTTTGGGAATTGTGAGGGGTATTTTTCACAATTTCAGTCACCTTTTATACAAAACAATAATCTATTAATCAAAAAAATAATCCGCAATAATAAAATAATTGGTAGTTGCATCCTTAATGGTTACAGTGACAGTAATGCTGCTGTTTGGGAAGTAAACAAAGGGAGAGAATGTTCTAGTTAACTTTTCCCTGAGCGGTTACTAGTAGTTTGTCTTTGGAAATCCCTTGCTTTCCCTGTGTGACTCTGGCGGCCCCCAGTGGTGACTGACACCATCAGACTGATAGCATTTATTCATTTTATTGAGTCGTCTGTATTTGTTTATGTCTCCTTTCTGTTTATAGCTGTATATTTATGTTTATTATTATTTCTGCATCTGTATCCTGTGAAACACTTTGTAACTTCTTTTTAAAAGGTTCTATATAAATAGAAAGAAAAAAAACACAACTCCAAATGAATAATAAGGTTCCTCTGTAGCTGCTGGATGTGTAAATAATAAGCTGTTTTCTAACAAGGTAAACTTAAAGGGTGATAATATGTCAATGTTGTGCCACAAGTGGCCAAAAAAATCTGCTATTACAGGTTTAAATGTGGACCAAAAGGAGTTCATAGGTGATATAGTGTAAAACTTGAGAAAACACCTCACCTGTGCATGACGTTCTCATTCTGAACAGCTATGTAACCTCCCAGGTAGCACTTGCATAGGTTGAGCAGTCCAAGAGCGAGATAGGACACCACGAAGGTCAGACCCAGAAGAGAGTACGGGGTGGCACAACACTCAGAAACACTGCAGGGTTCAGAAGAAAACACCAAATTATAAACAAAATAACGTCAGGTACAAACAGGAATAATAATAATCCACATGACATCCCACCTTGTGAGCAGGAAGAACATGATTCCCTGATGGCCCGCTGAGGCGTTGCCAGACATGGTGTCTGAGCACAGCTGGACGATGAACAGAACAAACCAGAAGACACTGAAGAGCACTGGGACGGCAAACTGGTTCCACAGAGAGATTCCCACAGCCAGAAGTCTGTACAGCTCGATCACCTGAGGGACAGGAAGCCAGTGATGTGATGACAGATAACCAAAATAACAGTAATCACACCCTTTATAATTAACTTTAAAATACTATAAATTAACTTTATAGTTGTCCTGCATTTAGGACTTAAGGGTCTACAACCTCCTCAGACAAACAGGAAGCATTGTGAAAATACATTTCAGAATAAGAGTACCTCCAGCTGCAGCAGCTCTGAATAGGCAGCCTTTGCGAGGCGATATGGCACGAAGAGATGTGAGAGGAGGAACACGGTGATCCCCGCTGCGGTCAGCCCCATGGAGAGAGTGTTGACGGTTAACAGCGTGGCGTGATGAGCAGCGCAGAGTCGGGCCAGCAGTGGGAGCATGTGAGCGGAGAACAACCACACCTTTCTGGTCTTCATCAGGAAGGCACACAGCGTGCTGAGAATAATCTGACCTGAACAGAGAGAAACATCAGGATGGTTGTAAAGCTTTTACTCCTAAAAAAACGTATAGCTAGATACGGTGATCACGACCATAGATTGTATTTAAGGGAGACATTTGGTTTTGAAGGTCATCAGTTATCAGTCATTTCATGTCGAGCTGACTCAGTGCCCTTCAATCATACTAGAGGTGGATCGATTAATCAAACATTTTACAAACTATCGTTATCGGCAGAACTGGGTTCCAATAGTGGCTGATGGCTGCACAGCCGCCACCAGTCACAAGAGGACGTACATCACCGTTTTGCATGAAGGCTCCATACACAAAGTCAAGGTAGAGGGGAAGAAAAAAAGTTTCTACCTCGAATATATAACTCAACACTTCCAGTTTTTTGCCCACGATACAAGACAGACAGACTGGGAGGAAAAGAAATCATTCACTAGGGCTGACCCGAATACCATTTTTTGGGCTTCGAAGCTTCGGTGAGTAATATTCGAAGGTATTCGAAGCTTTGCTTTGCGGCACGGTACAGCAAACTGAAATGTTCTTCTGTCTGTCTGTCTCCATTTCCACCGTTTCAGTGCCAAACAGCAATATCCGTCAGAGAATAACTAATAATAATGAATGTTGAATATAAATAATGTTACGGGATTATTCCTTATTTCATGGGCTATTTGGGGATTTATACATTATTATTATATACTTATATATAAACAAAAAAAAACAAAAAAAAACGAAGCATTCGAATGCTGATTTTGAGGTCGAATACCATGGCAATGGTCGAAGCATCGAAGCATTCGGGTTAGCCCTATCATTCACTGTTACTTTAACTTGTTTATCAATTTGACGTTCTCTTTTCCAAATGATCTGGAACTATCCATTTATGAAATAAAATCGTGCACTTAAGGATTCTCCTTATCCCGGGAATATGAACCAACATTAATGGTTTGTAAGAGTAGCATTTAATAATGTACGAGAAGCACAACAGAAGTAATACTGGCCAGTCATACTGTAAGCCACAGAACATCACCCATTGTAAATAAATAGAATATTAGTTTCAGGACTCACTCGTCATTGCAGAGACAAATCTGTTGAAGGCCAGAGAATCAAGGTACACCGCTCCTTCATAACCGTACTGGAGCTCCTCACGAACATAATCCCTGTAAAATAAGCAGAAAAAAAACAGGTTTTATAATTATATATATTCACTGTATGCAGTTTGTTTTGCGTCATTAACAGAACACACAGCAACACACAATTGTCTGAGTTATCTTAGGCTGCATTTTGCTAACATTAGCTTGTTTTTTGGAGTTAGTACATGTCCTTATTCAGAGGTACTTTGACTGTATTATCACAGAAACTAATAAATAAATTGATTGAGCACTAAATGAGTAGATGCACAAACATTTGAGAGGAAAATAGTACCCTACCAAAGTATAATAATTCCTGAGGTGACAGTGATAGATCAGTTTTGCTCTTTTTATAGCAACAAGCCCGAAGCCTTTACAGAAACCATTGGTTGTTCTCACGTTACAACACATGATGGAGTACTTCGTCTCCTAAAATTAAATCAGGCTGAAGGAAACTGGATACACAGAAGGGCTGCAGCCAAGCTTTGTCAGGAGAGAAAACTGATCCTGGTTCAATAAATCTAGGAAATCCAGTAGTAGTAGTAGTAGTAGTAGTAGAAGCAGTAGTAGTGCATCTCACTTGGAAATCTGATGCCCCATGTATAGGAGAAGGGCGGCGAGGATATGGAGGTAGAGCGTCACAATGTGTCTCAATGGCAGAACCAACACCACCACGTTTATCAGATGACCTGGAAGACAAATAGAAATACTCACATTATATTTTCTGTGTTTCATGAAGCCAAGAGTGAAGATACTACTAGTAGTAGTAGTAGTAGATACTCTTTGAGAAATATAAAAGATACACACTAGAAAGGCACACAAAGTGGATTCACATCCCCCTCATGTCGTCAGATCTGCTGTTTTTAGCCATTTTTAATGTCTGACTAATAATGTTGGCAACGTTGACGTTAGTAATCAGACTGACTCAGCTGCCAAAAGACAAAAATTACACAACTACACTGTGGGCAACTCGTGGCTTCAACGAAAGATTATTTTAATCATTGATTAATCTGCAGTTTTGTCAATAAAATGTTAGAAAATATTAAATATACTTGTTATAATTTTCCACAGCGTCAGGTGACGTCTTCAAATATCTTGTTTTGTGCAAAAGTGCAAAGAGATTCAGATTATGGTTTTATAAAGTGAAAAGCAGCAAATCCTCACATCTGACAAGCAAAACATTAATCATTCATTAAATTAGCTGCTGAATAACTTTTAGTCGATAAACTAATTGACTCGAACTCGTTATCCTTAGAACATTTTAAAAGGAAATTATCATCACATTTAATTAATGATGTCTAATTATATTTTGATATGTTTAAATATATTTTCTTTTCTTCTGTACTGTTTTTTGTACGTATTTCATTGTTTTTATTGGATTGTTTTCCACTGTTTGGTTAGGTTTTTCTGCACATTTTGTGTACTTCTTGTTGTTGTTTAACATTTGTTGTATTTTTAAAATTATGTTAATTTAGATCTTTCATCCTTTTTTGTTATTGTTTTTTTTCTCCTGGGGTTGGTGGGAGGTCCTTTGTATGAGCCTGTGGCTTCTTGACCTCTCCTGACACATTTCCTTTTTTCATTGACTGGATTTTGTGCAGTTTTATATATGTGCAAATAAATAAATACAAAATAAATAAATAAAAAAAGTCATGATTTGCATACTCACCAATGTAGTACATGTTCCAGATGACATATTTGTACTTGAAGAGCAGGTCTTCGTTTTTGGCCCTGAGGTGCTCCGTCAAACCGTCAATGTCACATTTATAGAGCAGGTCCAGCACCAGTATGCTCGGCACCCTGAGGGCAACGTTGGCCAACTCTTCCAGACGAGGCATCTTTGAAACCAACAGTGTTTGGGAGGGGGAGGGGGTGTGACCAGAGAGAGCTTGTGTGTGTCACATGCTGTTAGCTAACCGTCTCACTGCTCTGCTCGTCATCTTGTCATCTGAAAAACACACACACAAAACTTCACTGACTTCCTCCACCAGGCTGCTGCTTAGCTGGAGGAAAAACAGTCATGGCCATTTTCAAAGGGGTCCCTTGACCTCTGACCTCAAGATATGTGAATGTAAATGGGTTCTCTTGGTACCCACGAGTCTCCCCTTTACAGACATGCCCACTTTATGATAAACACATGCAGTTTGGGGCAAGTCATAGTCAAGTCAGCACACTGACACACTGACAGCTGTTGTTGCCTGTTGGGCTGCAGTTTGTCATGTTATGATTTGAGCATATATTTTATGCTAAATGCAGTACCTGTGAGGGTTTCTGGACAATATCTGTCATTGTTTTGTGTTGTTAAATGATTTCCAGTAATAAATATATACATACATTTGCATAAAGCAGCATATTTGCCCACTCCCATGTTGATAAGAGTATTAAATACTTGACAAATCTGCCTCTAAGGTACATTTTGAACAGATAAAAAATGGGCAATTAATTTGCGATTAACTATGGACAATCATGTGATTAATTGTGATTAAATATTTTAATTATTTCACAGCCCTCATTCTAATATATTATTTATATTGTGTATTCTATAGATATTCTACAGATAGATATATCTAGTTTTGATATATATATATATATTTACTGTTCCTGTGCAATGCCTGGATAACCTGCTTAATCTACCTACCTATCTATTTATCTAGAGGTGCAGGACTTAAATATTGCAGTTATGATTTGAGCATATTTTGTATGCTAAATGCAGTACTGTGAGGGTTTCTGGACAATATTTGTCATTGTTTTGTGTTGTTAATTGATTTCCAATAATAAATATATACATACATTTGCATAAAGCAGCATATTTGTCAACCTCAATGTTGATAAGAGTATTAAATACTTGACAAATCTCCCTTTAAGGTACATTTTGAACAGATAATTAATATGTGATATGTATTTACAGCTTTAGCGTCACATTTAAGCCACTAATCAACACTAGAGACGTGCAGAAGTTAGCTTGTGAATTAAGACATCGAATAACAAAGGTTTTAAGCAGCTAGTGTGTGTAAAATGAGAGTATTTCACTCACTTTGCAGGGTGACAGACATCACTAGCTAGCTGCTGCTGCTGCTGTCTGTTAGCTCTCACAGCGACCAGCAACATGTTCTCATCTCACAGCATCACGCTGACAACATGTTCCACCTAAACTGTAACCTTCCGTTCGTCAGAGATAGTAAGAAACAGCCGCCATGGAGATGGTTGGATTAAAGAGCTGGAGTTAAAGGAAAAGAGGAAAAGAGGATGAGTAGAGAGACTTCAGATGCAATGTTATGATTCCACTCGCTTGCGTGGCCATTTCCTGTTTACACGTCACAGCGGAATGGACCAATCAGGATCGGGTATTCTCGATTTCAAAATAAAAGTCAGGTTTTGGGATATTACTACTACTACTACTACTACTACTACTACCACTACTACTGCTGCTTCTATTACTACTACCACTACCACTACTACTACTACTACCACTACTACTACCACTACTACCACTACTACTGCTACTACTACTACTACTACTACTACTACTACTACCACTACTACTACTACTACTACTACTACTACCACTACTACTACTACTGCTGCTTCTACTACTGCTACTGCTACTACTACTGCTGCTTCTATTACTACTATTACTATTATCACTACTACTACTACTACTACTACTACTACTACTACTACTGCTGCTTCTATTACTACTATTACTACTGCTGCTTCTACTACTGCTATTACTACTGCTGCTTCTATTACTACTATTACTATTATCACTACTACTACTACTACTACTGCTGCTGCTGCTACTACTACTACTACTACTACTACTACTACTACTACTACCACTACTACTACTACTGCTGCTTCTACTACTGCTACTGCTACTACTACTACTACTACTACTACTACTACTGCTGCTGCTGCTGCTACTACCACTACTACCACTACCACTACTACTACTACTACCACTACTACTACCACTACTACTACTACTACTACTACTACTACTACTACCACTACCACTACTACTACTACTACTACTACTACTACTACTACCACTACTACTACTACTACTACTACTACTACTACTACCACTACTACTACTACCACTACTACTACCACTACTACTACTACTACTACTACTACTACCACTACTACTACTACTGCTGCTTCTACTACTACTACTACCACTACTACTACTACTGCTGCTTCTATTACTACTATTACTATTATCACTACTACTACTACTGCTGCTGCTGCTGCTACTACCACTACTACTACTACTACTACTACTACTACTACTACTACCACTACTACTACTACTGCTGCTTCTACTACTGCTACTGCTACTACTACTGCTGCTTCTATTACTACTATTACTATTATCACTACTACTACTACTACTACTACTACTACTACTACTACTGCTGCTTCTATTACTACTATTACTACTGCTGCTTCTACTACTGCTATTACTACTGCTGCTTCTATTACTACTATTACTATTATCACTACTACTACTACTACTACTGCTGCTGCTGCTACTACTACTACTACTACTACTACTACTACTACCACTACTACTACTACTGCTGCTTCTACTACTGCTACTGCTACTACTACTACTACTACTACTACTACTACTACTGCTGCTGCTGCTGCTACTACCACTACTACCACTACCACTACTACTACTACTACCACTACTACTACCACTACTACTACTACTACTACTACTACTACTACTACCACTACCACTACTACTACTACTACTACTACTACTACTACTACCACTACTACTACTACTACTACTACTACTACTACTACCACTACTACTACTACCACTACTACTACCACTACTACTACTACTACTACTACTACTACCACTACTACTACTACTGCTGCTTCTACTACTACTACTACCACTACTACTACTACTGCTGCTTCTATTACTACTATTACTATTATCACTACTACTACTACTGCTGCTGCTGCTGCTACTACCACTACTACTACTACTACTACTACTACCACTACTACTACTACTGCTGCTTCTACTACTGCTACTGCTACTACTACTGCTGCTTCTATTACTACTATTACTACTGCTGCTTCTACTACTGCTACTACTACTGCTGCTTCTATTACTACTATTACTATTATCACTGCTACTACTACTACTACTACTGCTGCTGCTACTACCACTACTACCACTACCACTACTACTACTACTACTACTACTACTACTACTGCTGCTGCTGCTACTACCACTACTACCACTACCACTACTACTACTACTACCACTACTACTACCACTACTACCACTACTACTACTACTACTACTACTACTACTACCACTACTACTACTACTGCTGCTTCTACTACTGCTACTGCTACTACTACTGCTGCTTCTATTACTACTATTACTACTGCTGCTTCTACTACTGCTACTACTACTGCTGCTTCTATTACTACTATTACTATTATCACTACTACTACTACTACTGCTGCTGCTGCTACTACCACTACTACTACTACTACTACTACTACTACCACTACTACTGCTACTACTACTACTACTACTACTACTACCACTACTACTACTACTGCTACTACTATTGCTGCTACTACCACTACCACTACTACTACTACTACACCTACTACTACCACTACTACCACCACTACTACTACTACTACTACCACCACTACTACTACTACCACCACTACAACCACTACCACTACTACTACTACTACTACTACTACCACTACTACTACTACCACTACTACCACTACTACTACCACTACTACTACTACTACTACTACTACTACTACTACTACTGGTACTACTGCTGCTATTACTATCCCTGCATTTTTAAAAGGTCTGTTTTTGACATGTGGAATATCTGTATGTTTGTAATATCTGTATGCACATTCATCTTTTCTACCTTCATCCATCTGTTGTCAGCATTTGTCTGATTGATCTCGCTCCACAAAGCTCTGCACACCTGCTGTCTCCACAAACGTCTCCCTCATATATCACCCTCTCGTTCCAAACAAAGACATTTCAAAGTTAAATTCCCAGAACAAGCAGTAAAAATCACACTGTTTCTGTCATGACTGGCTCTTTAGGATCGTGACATTTGGCTAAATGCACTGTTATTATCGCAGTTTCTCAGAAGAAGAGATGAGTAATGTCAGAAAAGTACATTTCCTGGGTGTGTGGGTGAGAAGTTCCCTGCTTTGTTATCTGCATATCAAAAGGAAGCTGTTTCTCATGTCATGTAGTTTACATTTGATTCCAGATGTGGAATGTAACTAAGTACATTTACTCAAGTACTGTACTTAAGTACAATTTTAACATACTTTATTTGAATATTTCCATGATCTGCTACTTGATGCTTCTACTCCACTGCATTTCAGCAGGAAATATTGTACATTTTACTCCACTACATTTATTTACAGTTATAGTTACTGTTTATATGCTTGTATGATATGATGCAGTACCATACTTTAAATCTACAGTAGTATACTAGTATGTCTCCAAGTTGAGGAACTATAACATTAAAATGCTCTTTCATGTATGTGTAAGTGATAAAAAACTGAATAATATAACATTTTATAATAACATAACACTGAAAGGGGCCAATCTGCATAGTAAGAACTTTTACTTTTGATACTTTAAGTCCATTTTGCTGCTAATACTTTTGTCCTTTTACTTAAGTTACATTTTGAATTTGGGACTTTTACTTGTAATAGAATATTTTTAGACTGTGGTATTACTAATATTACTTATGAAAAGTGTCTGAGTACTTATTACACCACTGTTTGATTACAAAGACATCACCTAAACAAAAAATGTTAACTTTTAAACTTCACATGTGAGATCGAAATACTGATCATATCTCCTTTAGTTGTTGAAGTTCATATAACAGCCATAGAAAAGGATCAATGTTATTAAAAATAAAACTCAAAAATGCATATCATTTCCTCCAAACACCCAGACACATACAGTATTTGCAGCTCACTTTTACAAGAGCTATGACCTCAGACGTTAACAGACTTAATAAGAGCATAAGTGTGCCACATTATGAGCTGTTTACACTCTGTTTAATGTGGTCATTTCATTGCCTCATCCTGTCACACTTTACCTAAACTGAACTGAGGTATTATATTATTTTAGATATAACCACTACTGACATTAAACTGGTTTGGAGCAGCAGTTTGAAATATTTCCACTCACGTTTATGACAGTGGGTGACTTCAGAGTTGAGACTGACAGCGTGAAGCTGAGCCAAACCTGGAAACACAAACAAAGACAGCCTCACTGTATAGACGGTGTGTGTTTACATGCTTACAGAGCATCTGGGAACACTTCTTATGCAGCTTAGAGAGTAAACTCCTTGTTTCTCTTAATGTCGTCTTGCATTGCAACATTATTCATTTTACCACAAGTTGACAGCTAAATGAATAAAAGCTGATTTAAGCTCATGACGGTGCGACTTAAATACAACACAGATGTGATGGTTTGCTGACAATCTAAAAACATGTGGTTTCGATGGAAGTAGACAAACAGGGGGTGATGTGTTTCCTGTATGTTTGTTCGTCACATTTATTGTTCTTTTTGCTATAATAAATCTCATCTTGTCTCTCCAGTCCAATAGATACACAACAGTTTGTTAACAGATGCATCAAACATCACTGAGGATTTATTGACTGTCTGGTTTTTATTTGTTATTTGGATGGTTAACGTTGTCTCAGCTGTTTTGTGTTAGATGTTTTTTCAGGAAGTGCAGAAGGAGTTCTTCTGAAGAAATTAGTAACCAGCAGGAGCTGCAGGTCATGATAAAGGAACACAACAAGTTGAAGGCGATCTGGAGTTACAGAGAACAAAAAGAAGTTTCCCAAAAAGGGTGGAGGATGACGATGTAAAAGATAAAAGATCATATCTGAAGGCAGAGTAGAAAGAGAAGATTTGCAGCTTGGTGCTGAACAGAAATGGCAAAGGTAAGACACTATTTCTTCAAAATAAATGTGCGGGAAACTGTGTTTTAAAGGGGACATACCATGCTCTTTTTCAGGTTCATACTTGTATTTTGTGTTTCTACTAGAACATGTTTACATGATTTAATGTTCAAAAAACACATTATTTTTCTCATACTGTCTGGCTGAATATACCCGTATTCACCCTCTGTCTGAAACACTCCGTTTTAGCGCCTGTCTCTTTAAGACCCTCCCTCCCTAAAAAGCCCAGTCTGCTCTGATTGGCTTGTGAGAAAAATATGGTGCACCATTGCAAAGGTAGTTCTGAAGCTGTGGGCGATATATTCTAATGAGCCTGCAAGTGACATAGGACAACGTATCGTCGTATAGCGGTTCGTATGATATGTTACGAAAAATTATTCCTCATTTTTCAATCGTTTTCCTATGAATGTCGAGCAACATGTGACGCATGTGTAAAATTCCGCTCCAGTCTTTTCAAAATTAACTTCTGTCTTCACAGGAAACAACTTGGTTAGGTTTAGGCAACAAAAGGACATAGTTAGGTTTAGGAAAAGATGGTGGTTTGGGTTAAAATAACACCGGAAGTAGCGTTACTTAAGTACAGAAGTTACGTGACAAATAAATCAACTTTGATATCTGGTTTCTCATGAACAGCGGTCTCCTGGGCGAAAGTCTGGTGTTTTTTTGACCCACCGTCCACCTCGACCTCCTCCCTATGCAGCGTTTGTCTCTTTATATTTCCCGATTACATACAAACTGATTTCGTGGGAGATATACGAATTACAGTGCATAGCTACGAATGGTGTATGAGCCTGCATGTGACATAGGAAGGGGAGCCAAATCTGAACAGCTTGTTGAATCACATGTTTTCTGATCTAGACAGCCCACAAAAAACTGACTGGGTTGTCTTATTTCACAGTTTGTGGGTTGGTAGCTACTCCAGATACCCAAATATATGAGCACAAGCACTGAAAAAGTGAGTTTTCAATGATATGTCCCCTTTAAAAGCCTGGAGAAATTTCAGACCATGACAAAATAATCACTGAATCACTGATATTAATCCATTGCTCCAACAACCCTGGACAAATACATTACATGCATTATGATGATGCATGTCTCTTTTCTCCGAACAAGAAACTGAATCATGGCAGAAGACAAACTAATGCTAAGAATAGAATTTGTATGAAACAACAAAATACACGAAAGTGTCAAAGGCAGCACTGTGGAGTCACTGAGACAAGGTTTATCTGTAACAGAAAAAGTCCCCAGTCTCTGACAAAAAGACATTAATATCCTGAGTGGGTTCATATCAGATGAAACCATCATATAAACGGATGGCAGATCTTCTGACACATCAGTGACAGGATGCACGTGCCAGACTCTTCAGCAAACAGTGTGATCTCCCACAAACACCCAGCAGTAACATCAGTCAGTCTAAAGGGTTTCAAGGAGGGTTAATGTTGTACTGAGGGGTGAAAAATTCATAAGGCGTTTTGGTTAAAGATGTCTCTTGTTATGCAAAGAATATATTGCACCCCCATCTGAGTAACTCCACCCACCTTTGCAAACGTGCACCATATTTGGTCGTGTCTAGAAAGAAGCCCGCAAATTGCAATATCTGATCTCAGATCTGCAAAGACTCTTGACTTGCTGCCCGATGACCTGTCCTAACCTTAACTATTCAAGGTCAATGCCTAACCTTAACAATCTTGCAAGAGTTTCCCCAGTTTAGTGGCTCCCTTTCAGCCACTACCACCATATTTTTCTCACAAGCCAATCAGAGCAGACTGGGCTTTTTCAGGAGGGGGTCTTAAAGAGACAGGCGCTAAAACCGAGCATTTCAGACAGAGGGTGAATACAGGTATATTCAGACAGACAGGATGAGAAAAATAATGTGTTTTTTGAACATTGAAGCATGTAAACATGTTCTAGTAGAAACCCAAAATACAAGTATGAACCTGAAAATGATCATGATATGTCCCCTTTAAATCCCAATATCCTGCACATTTGTTTTGAAGAACTAGTGTCTTGCTTTTGCCGTTTCTGTTCACCACCAAGCCGCAAATCTTCTCTTTCTTTCCGCCATCTCCCTCTTTGGGAAACTTCTTTTTGTACTCTGTAACTCAAGATCGTCTCCAGCTTGTTGTGTTCATGCATCATGACGTGCAGCTCCTGCTGGTAAATCTGAAATTTCTTCTCCTGCTACACTTCCTGAAAAACACCTAACACAAAACAGCAACTCAATGAGTCAGTGATGTACACATAACCCACATTCTGTAACTGCAACTTCACAAGTCTTTTTTGAATCCCATTTTTTCCCAGGAATTCAGCTGGAATTTTGAGAAGGAGGGAGGGGAGGGTGAGGTTAGGGGAGTTGGGATTGAGGAGGAGGGATGTGGATGGAGGTCTGGCTCTCTGTCATCTCCACATAAACTGGCCAGGGAGTTTTTTTCCCCCTTCACTCTGCAGCAGCAAACAAAGAGGAAGATGGAAAAGCCCTTGTGCACGTTGGCTGCAGTGATTTTACTGGGAGGATTTCTAGACGCGGTACTGATAGACGATACAACAACTCAGATTAATTTATTATTCAACTACACAACTACAGCCGAGTCTGTCACTGTGCAGCCGCAGGATCACAGCACAGACCGACCGACTCCAACAGAAGCACCGACAAAGTTATCCACCACCGCTGCCAGAGGCAAACAGCTGGACACCAAAAACATCAGTCAAGACAGTGAAGAAGAAAACAGCAATAAAGAAAAAAAAGAAGATGTGAAAACACAACTGGGTAGGACAAAACTTTACTTTTTAAGCTGTGAGAAGCCAGTGAGACTTCAAGCTAATTAAACCAAATTATGAATGTTAATTAAGGATGTGCAATTAATGAATGATGCCTTCAGGGACCCATTGAGCTCCTGACTTACATCTGCTCAGCTTTTGTAAACCCTGATTCACTGAGAGAAAAAAAAGGTTTTAAAATTTTTGAAAATAAATATTACTTTATATTATTTTGTAACTAGAGTATCCCAGAGCTTCTTTACAAATAATTACTTTTGTTATCAATTATTTTCTTGAGTAATTGATTGATTGTTTGGTATATAAAATGCCAGAAAACAGTCCAAAAACAAACAAAAAAAAGATTAATTATCAAAGAAGAAAAACAGCAATTATTAGCATTTGAAAACCTGGAACCAGTGAATGTTTTGCATTTTTGCAAGAATTAAGAGTATCACAATTCACCTAGTTGATTAATCGATTATTTGTTTCAGCTGTATAGAGGATGATTAACTAATAAAATGGTCTTTAAATTAGTTGTTTGTTACGGTTTGCTACATTTACCTAATTCCCAAAAATATGTGGTGTGTGTGGTTTGATTTAAGATGAAACAGGCTGCATAATTATATTAATACTACCCTGGATGAATGTGGATAACATATTTATTATTTTATTGATGTTTATTATTATCATTTTTGTCAGAAAATAGTGTAAAATGCCCATTACAATTTTCTATAGCCCACAGGGACCTCTACAAATTGCTTGTTTTGTCCGACCAACAGTCTGAAACCAAAATATATTCAGTTTCCTCTCATAAAACACTAAGAAAACCAGAAAATATTCACATTTGACAAACCGAAGCTAGTGATAATTTTGCAAAAATGACTGATTAATCGTGCTCCAGACATATTAAAAGGATTTGTCCTGTCCTAATGTAAACCTCCCTTAAACCAGACATCTTTATTTTCTCCTTCTTCTAAAGATATTGAAGTGAAAACGTCCCCTGACTTTAAGAGAACAAACATGGCTATTTTGTCCTGCCAGTACTAGTCTTTGTGATTAATGGGGCTGTTATTGCATGTTCAAAGCCCATAAAATACCCTGCAGCTGAAGCTCTGCTGGACGTTTGACTTTACTCTCTCTTGGCCTTCAAGCTTCAACTTTGTCTCAGATTACTTTCAAACCCTCCACAGATTCACTTATCTGCAGTTTCCTCTGCAGAGGGCCTCCAACCCTTCCACTGAACTGACCCGGGATGATTAGAGATATTCCACATAACAACCGCTGAGACCTCTAATTACATCAGCCATGTGTTTGCTTACTCAGAGAAACCAGAGGGAGAGTTTTAACCCCTCAGCAGTCAGTCCCACAGCGGTTTCTTTAAAGATCTCCAGACAAGCACAGACACAAACCCACAGAAGTCTTAATCTCCGTCTCCTTCTCCCTCCAGACTGTCCTCCCCTCGGCATGGAGTCCCTGCGGGTCGATGACAGCCAGATCCAGGCTTCTTCCTACCAGCGGGCGGGCCTGGGTCCTCACAGGGGGAGGCTGAACATCCAGGTGGGTCTAGATCTGGATCAAACACAAAGTACAGTGAGCTTCTACTTATAGAAATTCAAAAAGATAGAATAACAGGAAACAGGATCTCATAAAGGGAGACTGTGGACAGGAGATGAGAAGGATCACTTCACTTGATTTTACTGAAGCTTTGGAGGGACATTTAGTTTTTTTTGGAAAGATCCTGTAGCTATGAATACCATTATAACAGGGCTGCAACTAATAAATATTGTCATTATCGATTGATCTGTCGAAAACTAGCGGAAAAACTGAGTACATTTTTAATCGTTTAGTCAAAAGAACATCAGAAAATTGTTCAAAATGCCCATAACAAGTTCCCAAAGCCCAAGATAACATCTTCAAATTGTAGTTTTGTTCAAACCCCCCAAAATATTCAATTTACTATCATGTAAGATGTAAGAAAACAAGAAAATCTTCACATTTGAGAGGTTGAAATCTTGTTTATGTTAACGTTAACATGCTAACATGCTCACAACCTAAACATGCTGATGTTTACCATTGCTAACAATGGCAAATTAGCACTAAAGACAAAGTGCAGCTGGGGCTGATGGGAATGCATTTGGTCAAAAACCAAAGTATTGGACAAATGGCTCTTTTCGGCTGCAGTAAACACGTGTTTGATGTTTTGGAGTAAACAAAAACACATGTTTAGGTTCAGGCAATAAAACCACTATAGTTAGGTTTAGGAAAAAACAACATGGTTGGGATTAAAACTACTACGTTTGTACAGTGAAAATGACACTGAACGTTGTGAACACAGGACACAAAGGAACAGCTGATTGTAACGTGACGCACGGGACACGAACAGCGGTTTCTTGGATGAAAGCCTTGTGTTTGTTGGACCCATCCACCTCCCCTCCTGCCAACCCGCCTGGTGTGTGTCTTTTTTGCTCTTAAAGCTATCACCACAGTCACTCCCAGCACATTTTCCCTGAGCGGTTAATATTGATGCGGATGGGTTTACATTGTAGTGAATGGAAAGACCGGTGCGTCTCATACCAGCGCTTAAGGGTGCCTTGTGTGGAGGTAGCTAACACCAAAGACCGTGACAAAGCGATGGTATTTGATGCCCTGGGAATGAGAACGATCCTGAATGTCTGTACAAAATTTCATAGCAATCCATCCAACAGTTGCTAAGATATTTCAGTCCAGACAAAAGTGGTGGAGTTGATAAAAAAAAGAAGCTAATTGCAAAAAAGGGATAATTTTAATGAAACAGTTTATGCACAAAGTCACATTTCTGGGTCTTGAACTCTGTAAAAGTACGAGTGGTTCCTAGATTATGTTTTAAATATAACGATGCACAAATTATATATAACCTTTATTTAACTAGGAAGTCACATTGAGATTAAAACCTCTTTTACATTCTAAATTAACAGCACAAAATATTATGTCCTTACTCATTTACTTCATATTATGTTTTATTTCTGTCTATAATTTCTGGCCTATAAAATAAAGTAGATCTCCCACACTCTCAAACACTTTTTTTCCCTCTGCTTTTATTGGCATGTAAAATTACCACTATAATAAAAACCTCCAGCGACTGGATTTAAAGTAGAAAGTCTTCTTGTTGAGTTTCTTGGAAAGTAAATAGAAATAATCTGTAAAATACAGAGTCAGCAGGGCTATTCCACCTCCCCCTCTCAAGTCTGAAAGCAATTATTTTACAATCATGGTCCACACCAAACTCTTATGCAATGCTTCACACTGGAGGCAGAGCCAGGAGTTTAAATGGATTCTGCAGCTGACAAAGAGAAACCCTGTGTGTAACATGTGTTTTTAGTCTGGCATCGCGGACGGGGACCTGTACGACGGAGCCTGGTGTGCAGAGTATAAGGACCAGTACCAGTGGCTGGAAGTGGACGCCATCCACCTCACCCTGTTCACCGGAGTCATCCTGCAGGGCCGAAACTCCATCTGGAGGTCAGGTAGTATCAGCGTTAAGATCTGAAGAGGTTTTGTTCCAAAAGGAAATTTAAAACTGCTGCTGAAAACACACAAAGCACAATGTTCTTTCACTGCATTGAAGTGTAAAAATATATTTCTTGGTCTTCGTTCCAGTTGGGATTGGGTCCATACCTACAAAGTCCAGCTGAGTAACGACTCTGTGTCCTGGAAAACCTGCATGAATGGGACAAAAGAAGCGGTAAGAACTATTTTTTTTGTATTTTCTGACATGAAGGAATGTAGCTACCGTGACCAGTGGACCTCGTACTGATGGAAAACATATTTCAAAGAGTTTGTGCCAAAGTGAAATATGTACCGTGAACAAAACAGTCAACTATTCAACAGAAGAAGACACAGAACTCAAAATGAAAACAAAGTGGAGCAAGAAACTGGAACTTGTGGTTGGCATAATAACAGTATAACATTGTATTAGGATTACTTTTTTCCATATGTCAGTTGCCAAATAGGGCCTCTATTATTACTAAATCAAAACGTGTATCCAGACTAAAATACACATCGATGACAACTGCAACATGTAGGTGGAAATACCAAGAAATGTAAGGTCTGATCTCGTTCCAAGGAGCGGGAGGTGAAACAAGACATTCTTTTCTCTGTTATTTTATTTTCATTTTAAGGTCATCGCTTCTGCTAAGGAGTTTATGTTCTCAGTACTGCTTGTTTGTTCGTTCATGCTAATATCAGACAATTATCACTAAACACAATGTACAGCTGAGGCTGAAGGGAATGCTATTAGCTTTGCAGATCATAAACTTGTGACCTGATGGTGGCGCTAGAGAAAAAAAACAGGGGATCACCAAAGTCAGTAGAATTCATCCTCTGGGGATCATGAATATCTGCACCAAATTTCCTGACAATCCTTTCATTAGTTGTTGAGATATTTCAGTCTGGACCAAAGTGGTGGACCAAAAGCTAAGCCTGTCTAATTCTCTATTAAAGAGCACCTATTACGCTTATTTTCAGGTTCATACTTGTATTTTGGGTTTCTACTAGATGACATGTTTACTTTAATGTTCAAAAAGCGCTGTACTTTTCTCCTACCGGCTGTGCTTGCCTTCCGTCTGAAACGCTCTGTTGTTTGGTTGTTTTCCCTCCCGAAAAGCCCAGTCTGCTCTGATTGGTCAGCTGGCTCACTCTGTTGTGATTGGTCAACAGAACCAAACTTTTCGGACTCCGCTTCAGCTCCGCTCTAACTAGCTTTGTTTGAGGGCGTGCCAAACTAGCCTCTTAGCAATGTTATACTTGGTGACATCACCACGTTACGAAAGAACTTCCAGCAAGGCGTTTCAGGCAGTTCAGCCGCAGTGTTTCTGTGGGGGAGAGTAACTCCCTTTAGCGTGGACTTTGGGCTTTGTAACTTTGCAGACCTTTTACATGCACAAAAAAACGATTTACAGTAACACACTAAAGGAAAGGGAAAAAGCACAAAAGCATAATAGGTCCCCTTTAAAATAACAACAATGCACATCTGCAGGGGATCCTAAAATGTTTAAATCTATGTGATGTCTCATTGAATTGTACAGCTCTTTGTAGGAAACCAGGGTCCAGAGACTCCGGTGCTCGGACTCCTTCCTGTTCCCACCGTCGCCCGTTTCATCCGCATCAACCCTCAGACCTGGTACATCAACGGCACCGTCTGCCTCAGGGCTGAGATACTCGGCTGTCGTGTCAATGGTAGGCTGCAGTACAGAGCTGGACTGAACACAGTGACTGACCTACGCGTCAAAATATATTCAAGTTTAAGTTCAGTCTGTCAGTCAACAAAATGAAGTTAATGTGCTCTTTCCTCGTAGATCCAACTGACACCTACTCCTCAGAGCAGGGATCAAAAGACGCCCTGGACTTCAGACAGCACAACTACAAAGAGATGAGAAAGGTCAGAGCGTGAAAGGAACGGCTGCAGGGCCACACATGCATGATGAGTAACTTTGGTTTCCCCTAAAGCTAATGCCAGAGTTTTTACTCAGACTCTTAACAGTTTGCAGATTTCCCGACAGTTCAGATTTAACTCTTTGATGACTTTTAGTCCAACGTACATTCACTCAAGTACTGTGCTTAAGTACACTTTATACTTCCACTTCACTACATTTCAGAGGGGAATATTGTATTTTTTACTCCACTACATTTATCTGACAGCTTTAGTTACTTTACAAATTAAAATGTTTGCACATAAAACATATGAG
Organism: Sebastes umbrosus; assembly: GCF_015220745.1. Lineage (NCBI taxonomy): Eukaryota > Metazoa > Chordata > Actinopteri > Perciformes > Sebastidae > Sebastes > Sebastes umbrosus. Next base: position 27,183,974 of record NC_051284.1, on the reverse strand, counting down.
GAGCTTATAAAATATGATGCTTTGTTATAAATTAAACTACCCAACAGTATAAACAAGTACAGCTGAAATGATTAGTCGATTAACAGAAAATTAATTGTCATATTTAATGCAAAAATACTCAACATTTCATTGTTCTAGCTTCTCAAATGTGAGGATTGCTAACTTTGCTTTTAATTATTTAAATGTATTTGTGATATTGTTGAGGTTTGGACAAAACAAACATTGTGAAAGTGTCACTTTGGGCTCTGGGTCATTGTGATGGCATTTCTCACTATTTTCATTATTTTTACAAACCAATTAATGGGGAAAATAATCAGCAGATTAATCCATAATGAAAATAATCATTAATTTATAGTTCAAAAGTAGCTCCACCTCAACCAACAACAGTAACATCCTGCTTTTACATTAATGCATGAGTAATAATAATCTAATGGTATAATGTATAATAGGACATGGGGACATTTTTCTGCATTGAGTGCTTTTACTTTTAATACTTTAAGTACATTTTCCGGTTAATACTTACATACTTTTACTTAAATAACATTTTCAATGCAGGACTTTACCTAAGTAAAAAGTACTAATACCACAGGTTAAAGGGTCTGAATACTTCCTCCACCACTGTTCTTAACCCTGAAGCTCATGAAGGCCGTGACGGAGGAGTGTCCGGACATCACCCGCATCTACACCATCGGGAAGAGCTACATGGGACTCAAACTGTACGTCATGGAGATCTCCGATAACCCCGGAAAACACGAACTAGGTAAGAGCGTTTATAGCTCTTCTTCTATGAGTTGAAACCTTCAAAGTCTGAAGTTTCTGGACCAGAGTTCATTCAGCTGCTCTGGGGCCCAGTTCAATATCCTCCGGTGTTTATACAGACTTTTCTCTGCAGCAGCAGCAGCAGCACACTGGGAGGCTCTGGGTGTCTTGAGGAGGCTTTTCTTGTATAAACAAACTGATAGCGGTTTGAAATCAGAGACGGCACTCTCTCTACCAAACTACACAGATTTCCTTTGTAATGTTGCTTTCAGATGCAGGGTTTTGCAGCCACTCAACATCCACCAAATATTTAAATTAATTCTTTCTTTCTTCCACATATGTCAAAACTGCTTCACTCCCAAGGGGGGATAATGGGAATGTGGGTTATTTAACAACAGCTGATTTAAATTTCAGTGGTTTCATGGTTAAATATAAACGCTGGTGCCAAATCCAAGAAGAAATGGGTCATTTTATTATTTTTGTGCTGATGTATCAAGTGCAGAGTTGGAGCCTTAGGGAGTTTTAGCTCAAGGAATGTCTGCCATCAAGTCTGGCCAATCCTTGTATGATTATTGGCAAAGTGTTGTCAATCTGTTGCCTAACACAATACAAACCAGATTAAATGTGTTCCTGATGTTTTTCTGGGTTTTAACTTTGACCTACTGAACAAAATCTAAGTATCAGGTGCTTCATGTTTAGTGTGACCTGTTATAAGTTGCTTTTGGCCCAGATAAATTCCTCAACACTTACAGGTTGGCAAGTCTAACTTTCCCCTCTTGGCAGGTGAGCCGGAGTTTCGCTACGTGGCCGGGATGCACGGCAACGAGGCTCTGGGCCGAGAGCTTGTCCTCAACCTCATGCAGTACTTGTGCAGAGAATACAAGAAGGGAAACCAGCGAGTCGTTCGGCTGGTGACGGAGACCCGAATCCACCTCCTGCCCTCCATGAACCCCGACGGATACGAAGTAGCTTATGAGAAGGTGGGTGAAGTTAAAGTGACTTTGTAGATGTGTTAAAGGAGAGAGGGCAGATCTGCTTCCTTTGTATTTTCTGTCCATCACTTGGTGATAAAAAGGGGGCAAGGTTGGATTGCAGGCTGGGTTTGGTCAATCAGGGATGGTGGATAAGAAGATTCAAACTCATTTACATATTGACCTGAACAGAAGAGCCCTAATTCCTACTGGTTAGAAATTTAAACTCATGTGCAACATCTCAGGCATGACTGGTCTGATTTTGACAAATATGGAGGAGTTGCCAATTTGTGCACACTGGGGGTATGATCATTGTAATCCAGTAAACTAATGGATTATCAGTAAAGGAGAGGAAGCAAAAGCCGTTAAATTGTATATAGTAGAGACTTCCTGTTTACCAGGAAGTTGAAGTCCCCAGTTCATAGAGTCTTTAACAAAACTACAGTGATAAATGTCCCTGTTTCTGCTGCAGGGCTCTGAACTGTCCGGCTGGGCTGACGGACGATACAGCTATGAAGGAATCGACATGAATCACAACTTTCCAGACCTGAACAACATCATGTGGGACGCCCAAGAGGTGGCAGCGGATCCATCTAAAGTCACCAACCACTACATCCCCATCCCAGAGTACTACACTCAAGAAGACGCCATGGTAAGGACGTGCATTTGTTTTCTTAAAGTGTTACGACCCCAAGTTGGTCTGGGGGAGAGGAGAGTAATATAACGCCGAGGGGTCTGACAAAGCGTCAGTATGTGACGAGTTGGGATGAGAGAGCCCTGGACAAAATAACAAACCAACCAGCCCTGAGGAGAAATAAAACACACAATACTAAATAAACTGCCTGAAAAGAAAAGTTAAAATCGTGAATTGAAGAACTGAAATCTAACAGAAAAGTCCTCACCTTTCTGACCTAACCTGACAAAAACATACAAAAGAGCATCCAGCAAAATAACTCACAAACTCTGGGTGTAAGGAGGCAGCAAACATGGCCTAGAAGTGCAGCTCCTCAGTCTTTATATACCCACACGTGGACTGCCATTGGCTGCAGGATCCCAGATTCAGCCAATAACACAAGGGGAGGAGGAAGAGGAGGAGGAGGAACAACACAACACATTTTATCAGTTACACCTTCACCTATTGGGGATGTAACAGTAAACAATGATGTAGCAATCAATAGGGATTTAAGCATTTTTAGGAATTTAGTTGGAGCCACATGTAGGATGTAAAACAAATCCATCACTGTGGCGTCATCTGGTAGCAGTATTAAGAATGACCGTGTGGCAGACAGTAATGCATACCAATAAAGAAACTTTCCTGCATAAAACCAAGAAAGAGGACTTTGAAAACAGACTATTTTATATTTGTTTTATACATATTTGTATGAGCATTGTTGGAGGGAGCCTGAGATGAAGAATTTCATTGCCTACGTCTGCTTCACTGTAGTTGTTGTGACAACAAAGGACTTGAAACTTGAGGAGAGGTTTTAAAGGTCCCATATTGTGCTCATTTTCAGGTTCATACTTGTATTTTGTGTTTCTACTAGAACATGTTTACATGCTGTAATGTTAAAAAAAAACTTTATTTTCTTCATACTGTCAGCCTGAATATACCTGTATTCACCCTCTGTGTGAAACGCTCCGTTTTAGTGCATTTCGTTGCTAGGCAACAGCTTGGGCCATGTGTACTTCCTATCAGTTGATGAAATTCACATACACTGCAACCAGGAATAAACTGGGACACATTCAGAACGTTTACATTTAAATATGTGTAAAGGGTCGAAATATTGTATATTTGTGACATCACAAATGGGCAGAAATCCTGACAGCTTGTTTCAAATGCAGAGTTTCTGAATACGGGCTGTGTGTATTTCCCTGTGGATTGAGTGTTTCGATACTTTCACAGTATTTATATAGGACTTAAACCTGCTTTAAAATAAAAAAAACATGAAAATCTCACTTTTTTATAATATGGGACCTTTAATGAAATACAGATTACTGCACCAAAGACAGCAAAGGACTAAACTCAGCTACTTAAAAAACGTGTGACATGTTTTGGTGCATAAATGTAGGTCACACTGAAAAGCAGTTTTTAAGAGTAGTGGAAACTCTTGAGAGGAGGAAAATACTGTTTCCACTATTGGCATACAAGCCTCGGATCAGGAAGTCATTTCAGGTCAGAGAGCTGCCGAGGTTTTACTGGAAGCCTGAACATTGTTCAGTGTTTGGTAACAGAACACATGTTGAAACGCTGCCTCCAGATAAACAGTAAAAAGATAACCACATTTTAATATGTGCACTTTAAAATGATTATTTTCAGTTTCTGCTGATTGCTGTTTTTTTTGTTTTTTTTTACTGTTAGGTATTTCCTGATAAGAATCTTACAATCCCATATTTCTAGCTTGTAGATGTAAAAGCATAAAAGGCAGTTTAGGCAGAGATCATTACAGTGACTGAACAGACAAAGAAAAGAGCACCACCTACAGAAAGTTAAATGTAATCAACAGAAAATCCAGTTAAAGAACTTTCTCTGCTGGTTGATTAATAAATGAAGTCTGATAAATCTAAATCAAAACCATCACAACAAAGTCCATATAGCACTATAGTCAGAGGTCAAATGCTGTATAAAACACAGAACATTTTAAATACATTATAACAAAACTAAATTCAATTTTAGATGGTGAGATTTCTCAGCAGTACAATCCTTTTAATCCTTTACTATACAATGTTTTTTTTGTGTGTTTTGTTACCTTTACAAATACATAAACTATGAAACTAAATGAAACAAATGTTCAGTTTGCTGCATGTGATACAAATTAAGGTTACTGTCTGTGTTTAATCATGAGAATCTTTCCCATAAATCAGTGACATAAAGTTAATCCATCCCTCCCAGGTGGCCCCAGAGACCCGAGCCGTCATCAGCTGGATGCAGGATATTCCCTTCGTGCTGAGTGCAAACCTCCACGGTGGAGAACTGGTGGTCACGTATCCCTTCGACTGCACCCGAGACTGGGCCCCTCAGGAGGACACCCCCACGGCGGACAACGCTTTCTTCCGCTGGCTGGCCACCGTCTACGCCTCCACTAACCTGGTGATGGCCAACCCAGACCGCCGCATCTGCCACTACGAGGACTTCCAGGCACACAACAACATCATCAACGGTGGAGCCTGGCACACCGTCCCCGGCAGTGAGTCACGACTCTTTGAATGATGGAAGCCATCAGGTAGTAACTTGAAAAAAATGTTACCACCTGTGGACAAACATCCTCTAAAAACACATACCTCTTAATTTAAAGTAGGGTCCCTTAAATCTCTAATCTTCCCTTCAGCCTTTATTTACTTTGCAAGCTTAGAAAAGGGCCTCAAAAATACCTTAAATTAAGTGGTTAACCTCTTAAATCACCATCAGGCAGGTGAGTACAAGGCAACAAGGGACAAATGCAGACAATCTAGGCTGACATGGACAGTTCAGTAATTTATTGAGAGAATGCAGATGCAAAATCTTAGGTAGCAAGTCCATCAGAAGTTACCGAAAATCCACAGGTGAACAGGAACAGGGCAGGGGACAGGTACAGGGTTCAGGTTCAGGTTCAGGTTCAGGTGGCTGGAACACAAACGCACAAAGACACTCCCAATCTGGCACTGGGAAATGAGACACAGGTGAGCAGGTGGATGTGGGAGTCAGGTGGGACAGGGGAAAAGTCTGAGGCCATCTGGTGGACAGGTAGAGAATAGCAATGACTGCAAGGTGGAATTGAAATGCAGGGATGGTTGGACAGACAGACGGACAGAAAGTCTGTGCTGACTGATGAGATTAACAACATTAAACCTTAAACTAACTGTATGAACATAGTGTTTATTTGAAATACTGAAGGGTGTCTTAAGGTCTACAATTTAGGGATTTATTTCCCGGAGTGTCCTATTTTGACAAAAATTCAGTTTTCAAATAACAATAAAAAACACTGATGAAGACATGTTGAGTCGAAACGCGTTGGTGTTATCCATGTCTTCATAAAGGATTTTTAATTCACAATCAGAATGCCTCGATGGTTTTCCAGACTGCCATCCTTTACCAAGGACTTCCTTTCAAAGTAAGCTTGACAGTCACTCTTTTATTATTGTTATTTGACTACTTGCCCCATCCATAAAGAGCACCTGTTTTTTTGCTTCAACATTACCAACACCGAGTTTCCTGACCCCGGTGCAGCACTCCAAATTTCTTCTTCAAAAGTTGAGTTTTGTTGAGTTCACCGTGAGTTTTATTTTTTGTCTGTGAATGTTACATTTACTAAAATATTTTTTTTATTATTTAAAATTAGTGAGGATAGATACATGTAATTGATTTAGTCTTTAACATCCTTCCCTGCAACTGTATTTAATTTTTTTCTTGTGTGCACTGAGCTTACCTGAAAACTTTTTGCATCAATATAACTAACAAATTAAAATGTTAATCTCCTGAAACCGCAACTTTTTTGGCTGACTTTTTTTATGCACATTGATTATATCCCTGTATGTCTTTTCTACAGGTATGAATGACTTCAGTTACATGCACACCAACTGCTTCGAGGTGACGGTGGAGTTGTCCTGTGATAAGTTCCCTCATGTCAGTGAGCTTCCCATCGAGTGGGAGAACAACAAGGAGTCTCTGCTGGTTTACATGGAGCAGGTCAGTCTGCATCCATCTGTACAAAGAAAACGACACAAGTCATCAGCTGCAGTAGCTTTGAAATCCTCACAGTGCAGCGTTTCCTCTTCACTCAGGTTCACAGAGGCATCAAAGGTGTGGTCAGGGACAAGCTGACCAAAAAAGGAATAGCAGATGCTGTAATCAAGGTGGAGGACCACAACCACGACATACGATCAGGTCAGACACTCAACTCTATATTTTATGTTTATGTGTTAGCTTTCTGGGTGATAATGCAGAAAATGTGTAAATAACTGGAACTGTGTAAGTTGGAAGAGCAGACTGGTACAGTTTTTCGTAGCTTAAATATTTCTTCACCGTCCACTTTGGTTTCTTTTCTGAAACTGAGTCACAAAGTTCTGGTTTGACATAGGATCAATGTCAGACCAGAGGTGGAGATCTCAACGGCAAGAACATCTCTGGGTTATTAACATTTTGACAACTTATACTAATAACAAAGTCAAAACTAAGGATTTTGGTTTATTTTTTTTATTCTTGTGAATAATTAGAGCCAAATTTAGGCAACATTGGGATGACAAAAAGGTTGGGAACCATTACACGAGGCTATCACCTTTAGTCTCTCCACCAGCACTAATCCAACAAGCTCACCACTGTTCTCTGGGGGCGTCCTGAAAAGCATTCTGGGAAATGTAGGAAGTCCAAAACTTGCATTTCACTGTGTAACAAAACAGTTATTTGTCTCAACCTCATTTTTATTTCCCAGCTACTGACGGGGACTACTGGCGTCTCCTGAACCCAGGCGAGTACAAGGTGGTGGTTTGGGCCGAGGGTTACTTCCCGTCCGTGCGTCAGTGCCGCGTTGGAATGGAGCCACGTCCCACCATCTGTGACTTCACCATGACGAAAACGCCCATTCAGATGCTGAAGGACATCCGGGCCAAAGGAGGGAAGATCCCCCAGGACCTTCAGCTGCGTCTTCGTGCTCTGAGGCTCCGCAAGCTTCGCGCCAGCACCAGGGCCATCAACCAGCGTAGGGAGAGTCAGCGGATGCAGAAGGCGAGGAAAGCCCGGTCCACCAGAGCCCAGAGAGCGTGAGAGGAGACGGGACGAGGGGGCTGAAGAAGCTCCGGAGATGAGCTGGATTACAGGTTCAAGAAGTTCAGCTCAAACGGAGAAAGCTGACCTCTGGGAATACTGATATGTTCCAACTAGAGAGGACACTATTAAAGGATCAGTTCACCCAATTTACAAAAATATAGTATTCTGCATAGTCCGAGTGATATCAAGACATGCAGACAGTTTTATGTGGTGAAATATCTGCCTCTGAGATTTGTATGTGTCGATCACAACTTTAAAATATTAAATAAAAAAAATTCAACAGCGACGTATTTGGGTGTACTGACCCTTTAAGGCAGATCAAACCATGACAGTCACACAAACTCTTACAGACGTTGACAGGATACTTACAAAGCAGAATAACTTCTAAAAAGTTACACAGACTTTTTGAAGGATTATGGACATCTTCACATTAATAGACAGGCATCATTGAATGTTTAAGTTCCCTTTACCAGTTTCTGGTTTTGTACATGAACTGTTTCTTTGTTGACGACTGAGTTGAGGATTTAAGTGTCAGCTGGTCTGATATGTGACATTTTTATTTCTAACAATGTGTCTGTTTTTGTTTGTTTAACTAAAGTCCAACAGGACCATAAAAATCTCAAATAAATATGACTTATTTGTGTTAATCTATATTTTAGCGTCTAAATCTGAACCAAAGGTGAAGAAAAGTAGAAGAGCAGCCCAAAACTGGATGAAGCTGCTAGAGCAGTGGTTCCAAATCTGGGGGTTGGGACCCTCCCAATGGGTCACAAATTAAAAATGAGGGTCATGAGATGATTGGCAAAATAGGAAAGAAGACTCACAAGACTAAGAGGCGACAGCAATGTTAGTGGCTCTGTGAGGCTGTACTTACACATGCTAATGTTAGGCAGGTATAATGCTTACCACATTCACCTCCTTAGTTCAATGTGTTTGCATGCAAACTAATTTAATAATTAGCTCTAAACAGTAAAATCACAGCTGAGGGCGATGGGAATGTCGTTCATTTTACAGGTCTTTGGTCATAAATTGAGTAGCATGCTCCTGCAATAGAGGGGGTGGCAGTATCAGGACCGCAATCCTAGGACCACGAGTAGGACCCCAGTTTTCTCCAAGCCTACTGTCTTCAATGTAAATGCTTGTTTAATACTCATTATTTACTATTTTAGTTAAGTTTAAATAATCGTTTCCTAAACCTAACCAATTTTTTGCCTAACCCTAAATTGTTTCCATTGTGGCGGCACGACATTTAACACATTACATGTAATTTAAGAGGTCGTGGTGCAATGCAATCCTAGAAATGCAGTCCTGAAACTGCAGCATCCTCTATTGCAGGAACATAATATCAAATAAATCAAAGTCTTTGACAATTACATTTTTTTTTTTCCTGATGATGATGAAATGAGATGGAAAGTCAGTGAAATGTGAAGTTGGTAAAATTCATCCTGATGGGAACATGCAAGTCTGAACCAAATTTCATGACAAAGTCCAACCTCATGGTGGTGCTACAGAAAAGATCAGGAAATCACCAAAGTCAGCAGGATTCAAGCTCTGGGGACCATGAATATCTGTACCAAATGTCATGCCAATACATTCAATAGATGTTGAGATATTTCAGGATGAAACTAATGGACTGACCGAACAACAGACTTTGTCATCCTTAGGGCTTCGCCGCTTTTATCTGATTTTGACTAGTTCAACCAGTATGTGATTGTTTAATCTAAATAAGGGCTGAAGAGGTGACATTATGCAGTAATCAAAAGATAAAAGCAAAGATTAGAAGAAAGTTTGAACAAAAAAGAAACACATTTCTTCCTTCTGAATTTGTAAATCATCTCATGACCCCTTGAGGGGTCACGACCCCTAGTTTGGGAACCAATGGTTGAGTTTGACTGCCATCTGGTGGTCGAAATACTGGACTCAAACACCAAAGAGTCAGCAGTGCAAAAGAAGCTAACCTTTTTTATTTCAGTGATAATAAGTACCATTTTAGTATCATTGTTGGGATTACTTGCTGTGTATAGCCATTTAGGGAATAACAGTGCGAGCAATTCAACAAGTTTTTCATCTCTTGTCCACCCCTCCTTATTCCAGCTGTGATCGGTTGAGGTGACAGTGCACATTTAACACCAGAACTACTGAGAACATTCAATTAATCCACACAACAGAATACAGGTTAAAACCCAGAACAGGACTGAAGAACAAACAAAAAGTAACAAATTCATAAAAATGAACCCGGTTTTTTAGTTGCTATACCTGAAGTGAAAATGACAGATAAGACACTTCTCTCCGAAGAGCTTATGAATATAAGTGAAATAAAAAGCAGCATTGAATATAAAGCATGGCTGGTCCTTTAACCTTCAGCTCAGTCAAATCAGTAAATGCTATAAATAAGCTTAGAAATCATTCTAGGCTTTTTAAATGTCTGTAACTTGGGAAATGAGTTGTTCTAGATGTGACTGAACTGAAAGTGAAATGGACTCCTCCATTAGTGACTGAAACACACACATTTTGAGCAGTTTAACTGAGGTACAAAGTGTTAAAAGCATCCTTCCTCATTATGAACAGGACCATGTTGTGAGCTGGGAATTAGGAATATAGTTACATCTGTGTTCAGACATGTTTTCAACTCAAATCTGAATTCATTTATCAATCACAGAGCTAATTTTTGTTTTCAAACATTTTGGGAAAATATGCTTCTAACCATTTCTGGTGGTGGGATAGACGAGACGACTGATACCAACGGTTATCAACGGTTAGCTACAGCTAACAGCCGATTAGTTAAGCTTAGTTAGCTAAGCAAGAAGTGGAAACAGTAGGAAACAGCTAGCTTGGCTCTGTCTAAAGCAGGGGTCAGCAACCTGCAGCTCTTTAGCTCCTCTCCAGTGACTCCCTGTGGATTTTTAAAAAAAAATTAGTGGAAATGAATAACGATTTTTTTGTTTACATTTTCAATTTTATATATCATTGTCGAGGTCTATGGTACGACGGAGTATTAGGGCCACATTGAGGAAAAAAAATAAATCTGAGATTTCTAGAATAAGGTCATAATATTATGAGAATAAAGTCATAATATTATGAGAATACGGTCATAATATTATGAGAATAAGGTCATAATATTATGAGAATAAAGTCATAATATTATGAGAATAAGGTCAGAATATTACGAGAATAAGGTCATAATATTATGAGAATAAAGTCATAATATTATGAGAATACGGTCATAATATTATGAGAATAAGGTCATAATATTACGAGAATAAGGTCATAATATTATGAGAATAAAGTCATAATATTATGAGAATAAAGTAATAATATTATGAGAATAAAGTCATAATATTATGAGAATAAAGTAATAATATTACGAGAATAAGGTCATAATATTATGAGAATACAGTCATAATATTATGAGAATAAGGTCATAATATTATGAGAATAAAGTCATAATATCCGACTTTTTTCTCATAATATTTTGACTTTATTCTGGAAATCTCAGATATTTTTTCCCTCAATGTGGCCCTAATACTCCGTAGTACATTTGCTCTTTGTCCCTCACTGCATTAGACTTATATACTATATACTTAGACTATAAACTGTGTTACCTTCATCACAATGCTCAAATGTTTTGCGGCTCCAGACAGATTATTATTTGGTTATTTTTGCCTAAAATGGCTCTTTTGATAGTAAAGGTTGCTGACCCCTGCTCTAACTGCAACAAAACACATTTACCAACACACGCTAATTAACACATTATATGTCGTTTACTTCATTCGTACAAAAACTGAAATGTAAAAGCGACAAAATCCCCGTTTTACTGGGTTTATATCCTGGACTATGTCTTGGTAGTTTGGTTGCCTGGCAACCAGCGGAGACTCCAGAAAGTTTCTGGTCCCAACCAGGTAAAAGTCTGTTTCAAAACGACGAATTTTCGGTTTTACACTTCTGTTTTATGCGGATTAAACATAAGAGATGTAATATGTTAATTAATGATCATAAGAGGTGCTGTTAGGAGGATTTTGTGACTGTTGGGTTGAGCCAGGATAGCTGTTTTTCCTGTTTTCTGTCTTTGTGCTAAGTTAAATCAAGTCTGAGGGCAAGTATCAATCCGCTCATCTAACTCTCTGTAAGAAAAAGTATAAACATATACCCAAAATGTCAATTATTTTTTATCCATAATATCAGATGTTCACCTTTAGTTCTCAGCTCACAGTTACACTACAGAGGAGAAACACTGTCTCGTCCAAGCAAAACATATTTTGGCATCTGACAGTTCCACAGAGAGCATCATCACCCTGGTATAAATAAGAAAGGAGAATCTTCATAAAGGCTCGTATGCATAGTAGTATACGCTAATGTCTATCTTTTCTTTACCTAATATCTATTCTGCAGTCAGTCAGTATTAACCAGTTTACATTAAGAGGAGTGACATCCATGCGTGTGTGCTTGGCTCTTACAGCAGCTATACATACTACACTGGTTGGAAACACAAAAGCAATAGTTGCCGATACTGTAACAGTCAAAGCAAACCATCCGGTCCTCAGAGAGGAAAAAAGACCTGATTGGTCACCTTTATGACAACATTGTAAAAATGAGAAACTGGATGTGAAGCAGGGGGGAAGGGGGGAAGAAAAATCAAACACTGATGTGGATCAACACTCTCTTCTGAAAACCAACAAAATGAGGTACAAGGTCGAAAAGCAAGTCAAATGTTTCTTGGCAACAATTTCATCCTGTAAAGATTAAACGAACGATGCTGAGGCAACTTCCTCTGACAAAAATTGTTGGTCAACAAGCTGTTAAATTAAAGGATGAGGCTGGCAATATTCTCTATATTCTTAGTGTCAATAAATACCATGAAAAACCAATACCAGCTATGAACTGATTCTACTAAGTATTGCCTATGTGGCCAAATACTGATCTCTGATACCTTAGACTCGGTACATATTGGTGCCTTCAAATGTGGTCATGTTTACCGTGTTCACGCCCCCCTCTTGTGGTATTCACAACCTCGTAAATGGAAAGTTTCTGAAAACTCTGAGTTCACGAGTTGTGATACGTTTGTTGACGTTGTCAGAAATGGCGGAGGCCATGGAAGTTAATTCTTTGGTACATAATAAGTTAAAGGTCCCATATTATGCTCATTTTCAGGTCCATACTTGTATTTGGTGTTTCTACTAGAACATGTTTATATGCTGTAATGTTAAAAAAACCCTTTATTTTCCTCATATTTTGAGCCTGAAAATGCCTGTATTTACCGTCTGTCTGAAACGCTCCGTTTTAGCGCATTTTGACGGAATTGCAACAGAATTGCGTTGCTAGGCAACAGTTGGGGTCCATGTGTACTTCCTGTCAGCTGATGACATTCACATCCACTGCAACCAGGAATATACTGGGACACATTTAGAATGTTTTACGTTTAAAATTGTGTCAAGGGTCTAAATATTGTATATTCGTGACATCACAAATGGACAGAAATCCTGACAGCTTGTTTCAAATGCAGAGTTTCTGAATACGGGCTGTGTCTATTTCCCTGTGGATTGAGTGTTTCGATACTTTCACAGTATTTATATAGGACTTAAGCCTGCTTTATAATAAAAAAACTAAACTCTCACTTGAATCTAACTTTTTTTATAATATGGGACCTTTAATATATCGTAATTTTAGTCTGTTTTTTTTCCCGTAATTTTATAATATGTCTGAGGAAAATGTTGATATTCCAAACGGCCTCATTTTTTTCCTCTGTCATTATGCATTTTCATTTCCTGCATTATGTTACCTGCTTGCTAGCTTGCTAAATAGTTAGCCTCTGTGGCTTCTAGATGCCGACAGTAACGATAATATTGCCATTGCTTAGCAGCGGTGTTCTCACGTTTTGAACGCCAAACATATTGTGTACATGACTTCCCATGTTGTAAACACAAACTCACGAGTATCATTTGAAGGCACCATAAAGATGGACAACATGACGGCTCCCCAAAAGTGAAGCCAAAACATCTGAATCGCCCCCTGGTGGCTGGCTGCAGTATAGCCAGGTCATAAACCCCGGCCCCTCCATGTTAGTGGATGGGACATGGGCCAAATTAAGAAGTCAAAGATGGTTTCTGTCATTTTAGTTAGATCTTATCACGCTGATGTATGTTAAAGTGTTGTTTTTTTTGATAAGTTTGGTTTTAATTAGTTATTTGATGCTATAAAAGGGGGTGAGACGTCATGATTGGCAGCTGATCACTACTGTGCAGACTCTGGCTCCAAATGACGTCAAAATCTCCAGATGGCTGCTCCTGTATCTGGGATATTTTTGCTTCACTTCTGCACAGTGGGAGGAAGTGGAGACGCGTCATCCATCTTTATATAGTCTATGCTATGAACATAGACGCTGTACTTTTTGTATCAGTCATATATACACCATCCTGCTGCCGTGAATACTCACTGGAATACTAGTTGTGTATTTCTCCACAGCTGAAAGTAGTCCACAACAACATCACTGTTTACTCCTGTTTGAGTAATGTTCACTACAAACTACAGCAGCCAGATGTTTTAGGAAATTACTGAGCCTTTTCTGAAAATGAAACTGTGTATTTGTGAGCTATTTTTAAAGATTTACATCTTCAGTGGGAACCAATGGGCTACCACAGACACGGTAGGGAAATCTTGAGTTCCATGTAAGAAAATACAGAATAATGCCAGCCTCATTCAGGGAAGAAATATGTAATTGTAAAGAGCATTTCCTTCGCAAAAGTATGAAAATCTTGCACAGAAAGTGGGTCTGGAAAATGTCAAGGTGGGATACTTTGAAAACGGAGATAATGACAGCAGCTGGACTTTTCTATTGTCCAGACAGCATGGAGTTTCCATTCACAGGCTTAAGATAAAAACACACAACCTGTGAAGGAGAAATGAGGAGTGAGTCCAACATAGCTAGTCCTAAAAAAGTGAAGAATCAAATGAAACACCGTGAACAAGTAGTGCCAACATTAACACACCAATAAAAACCCGCTAAAAACCTAAACCACTAAAGACCATGAAGGCGGAAACGGGGTGGAGATGGAGAACAAAGAGAAACAGGTGGGTAAAGGCGTTGATGATGAGGTCCTTGAAGTCGGGAGGGTCAAAGGTCAGATTGTATGAGCAGAGAAGCAGCACCTGTGAAGAAGGCATGAGCAGAGCAGAGCAAGACGATCGACGACAGACGACAGACACAAGCGCCTGTTTCCTGTTTGTCTTGTTGGTTGGATTAAATCGGTCTGTTTGTTTTGCATCCTTAGTGTTTTTGTCCCGAGACAGCAACATGTGGATGTGCCGAGTCTCAAAATAAGTTTCTACTGCTTTAGAGACCAAAATCTTTAGTATGAAAAAGAGCACAGAGTTTGTTTTTGATTGATGCCGTGTTGCATCTCTTGAGCTTCAAGGTTCGGACTTCCAACTCTCTCCTCAGTCTGGATGGGAGTCTGCTTTGCAAAGCCCCAATTTGTCTTTTTTTAATATTTTTTCTTGAAGTTCAGGGTCAGAGAGGCTGAAAGTTTTCAATCCACTCCTGCAGCCTCCTGGTCAAGGCTGGAGTCGTCTTCTTTATTTTTTCCTTTCAGCTGCTGACAGTTCCCACCCAAACAAACTCAGTCAGTTTCACAGCTGCAGACCTGGGTTTAGATGTACTTGGAATATATTTTTTAAGGTTTATCCCTTTTAGGTACCAGATGGGTGGAGTTTTCCATACAGATTGTTTGTCCAGAGGAATCACAATATTCCATTTAAACTGCAGGACTGTTTGAAATATCTGCATGCAGTAAATCCCACCCATCTGGTCCACTCGAGCACTTTAAAACAAATGCTAGGAAATGTTATTCAGGGTTTCTAAGGATTCAGATTTTGAAAATTTTAATTTCTTTTGATGGTTTTGATATAATTTATACCAAAGAAGGCCATATTACTATGTAGATATAGTCTTTGTGCAAGCTAGGAGTTTAAAATCATAGAAAAGTAGTTGTACGGGGCGTTCTTCTTCTACATATTTCCAGATCTGTGCAGGAACCCTGATTAGCACGACTTCAGCCAGGTCTGCAGCGCATTGTTCTTTGCTAAAACTTGGGCTGGTAAAGAGCGACGCGTCCGCTGAGGCAGCCCGAGGCCAGCTGGCAGTGCGTCGGGGAGAACTTGGTGGTGAGCACCACGTCGCTGTGCGAGTAGATGGAGCGGATCTCCCTGAGGCAGCTGGTCTGGACGGGCATGCAGTCGATCAGCTCGCCGCAGCTCTCGTCGAAGGCCAGCAGGCGGACGCCGTAGCCATACGGGGAGCAGATGAGTCGTCCGTCCGGGCTGAAACACAACTCTTTGATGTAGCCCCGGCCAACGTTGGCCTCCTCGATGTAGTGGGTGAGGCGGAGGGAGCAGCGGGGGGAGACCAGCGGGCGGGTGGGCGCTCCCTCCTGGAACTCATACACACACGTCCACTGGAGAGAGAAGAATTTGATACGGGTCATTTAAATGTTTGGATATCCTGAATTAGGCCTTATTCCAAATGGAGAATTTTCTGATTGAGACATGTGGGATTAGTCGATATTATTCAGGTTTTAGGAGCATTCTTTGGACACGTAAACAGAGTATTAGGAATATGTGTCTCAATTGGGTTTTTACGTAGGTTTGCAACACACGGCCTCTTGCCTGTTTACGTCCAGCTCTCTGTGCGTTGAACACAAACTAATCAGCCGACAGTTTGCAGAGATGCATGCCCAAAAGAAAAGCCCACATTTCTGGTCGGAAGAAGAAACACACATACTTCTAAACATTATGAAAGACTTATTTTATTTATCATCATCATTATAGTGTTTATTTTACTCTATTTTATTTTTTATATTTTCTACATTTTATTGCTGATCATTATTATCTTTTTTATTCTATTTTATTTTGTCAATTTTATTATTTTAATAAAATCAGCTTATTTTGTGTAGTTTCATAATTTTTGTTTATTTATTTTGATTTCCTTGTATTTTTATTTATCTTTTATAATTTTAAATACCCATCTCTTATTGCTTTCTTATTCAATGAACTTTTATATTGGTTGTTTTGGCGTGCATTAGTCTCTAAATCCATTTTTAACACTATATTTTTGTCAATCGTCTGTACAGCACTTTTAATTGCATTTTACTTGTTTGAAAGGTGCTATATAAATAAAGTTTGATTGATTGATTGATTGGATATCAACAGATTTTTTAATATTTGAAAATATCGCAATGCCGACCTTTTCAAAAAGGTGGTTGAAGGAATGAAAGAGGGAGGCTGTGTTCGCACGGTCGAACAAGTCCGCCACCGGTTACGTTAACTGGAGTATATTAATCGGAGTATGCACGCCGGCATGTAAACAGGAATATTAGTGGAATACTCATTTTCATTAGCCATGTAAACAGCTTAGTAGGAATATTGTCTTCTTCGGATTAATACTTTGTGCATGTAAACGTAGTCAGTGTCTGAAACTGCTAATCATGTTGGTGGCGTCACTGGACCAACAGAGACACCAACCAACCATTAGTGGCTGTCTGCTGGTGATGATTCACATAATCATTCAACAGCAGAACTCCACTGAAGGAGTACAAATTCTCTTATATTCTTCTTTAAGAATGAATTTGGACATAGAGAAAATTAATATTTTGACAGAATGATCTGCTTGAAGTAGCCACAATAAAAGGCAAACTAAAGTCGTAATATTCTTTACTTTAAATTTAGTAAATGGCTGTTTGTGTTTAGACAATTATCATTTGTGAACTTTGGTTTCTTTTGTTAAAACCTTTGTAGTAAAACATGTTTATATAAGGTATTTTAAAAGTATTGTTAAGGTATCGGTAACAAAACTCAGGTATTGCTTCGACATAAGTATAAAAAATACACCGTTCAGTCAGTATGCTGCAATTCCTATAGTGCACCAACAAAGGTGATAAAGTACGTCATCGATGTATGTGCCTAAAAAGGTGTCTCACTTTGCTTTTTAGCTCTATAAAACATGGAGATGGAGACGAGGTGATTAAATAAACTAAATTTAGGATCATCTCTTTCAAACATATTTAAGATAACAGGTGTTTCTCACCTCCTGGTCGTCCATGTTGCTGGAGCATCGGATGAGCGTGGCCCAGCCTTTCGGATGGAGCTGCAGGGAGGTGATGCAGTTCCCTCGGTCTCTCTCTCCGGGGATCTCTGGAGTCAAAACCTCCAGGCTGTTTCTGGGAGAAAGACCTGCGAGAACAAAGTTAAGTCATTTGAACGTTATAGTCTTCATCTTTATTACTTTGGCAGGACTTCAGATGACATCTATTATTCAGTTTTACACCGTGATCGTCTCTGACCTTCTCTAGGAGGGTGGATCTTGCTGGAGTCATTTCCCTGGCGAGGAGTTCCAGCTGACCTGGACGCTGACGTGCCTCCATCTACAGAAGCACAACAGTGTCACAAATCATTTTCTTTAATCTAATAGCTAAAAACTGTGTGAAATAATTATATGAAATGTGAGCAGAATGTTTTGTTTTTTAAAGTGTTCAGGGTGACGGTGATCTGACCTGAGCTGAGGGGCGTCCGTCGTGCTCGCAGCATGCGGTAGCTGCCCACCTCGAGGGACTGGGTGAGGTCCAGGTCGTGGAGGATGAGCAGATACCCCGAGGAAGTGGAGATGAGCATCTTGGAACAGTCGGGCGTCAGACGCATCCTCATCAGGTAACGGGTGTGGAAGAACTTTTTGTGCGGGCAGCCGTCCTCTGTAAACCTGCAGGGGAAGGACGTTTACAGACGGCTTAACAGGCAGTTTTGATGTCTTAAATAATTCAGTGTGATGAAAAATGAGGGAAAAATTCACGGTGAAACTGGTTGTCTAGAGTTACAGAAACTCATCATCTTTGGGTAGTTCTTTAGGAGAGAATAGGGTTGAATGAATATAATATATTAGGGGTTTTGGACTGTTTATTGGATGAAAACATCACCGTGGTCTCTAGAAACTTGACATTTTTGGGACTCTCCAATTATTTGATTAATCAAAAAATTATTATTATTACTATAATAATGAATGTTTCCTTATGATATCATAAAGGCAACATAATGTATACAGTACATATGTAAACATTTTATAGTATTTGTTCGATCACTGATCATTTCAAAAAGAGAATACAAAGACATATTCACCTTAAATATTCCTAATTTTCAACATCTACACACACAAACCTGTTAGTGTCCCACGTGATAACGTTTCCGTCAAAGCCAGACGTGACGAGGAGACGAGTGTTGGTGTCGTACTCGATGTTCTTCACCCAGCTGGCGTGGCCGTGCAACGAGCAAACCTTTGAGTTCAGCTTACGGAGATCCCACAATGCAATAGTGGTGTCGTCGGAGCAGGTGGCAAACAAACGATTGTCCAAAAACCTGCAGGGCACAGACAGACAGTCAGTAAGGGGATTCATTTAGTATTCTCCGCAGACATGATTCAAGACGGCAGCATGTTTTTATCGGCCTCTGCACTTCATATCCTGACACTTTGACCAATAAAGACGATTTAAGCGATCATGTCGCCATCCTGAATCTTATTATGTTTCACTGCTTTGAGCTTCAACTCCCTCTCGGTCCCTTCCCTGGTGTGAGATGCAGGATGTTGCATGCTGACTCTATAAACCCTCCCCGGATGATTTACGATTAGAGAAATGCACCTTATGTTGTTGACGCAGTCCTCGTGGGCCTCCGTCAGGGTCTTGATGTGTCTGGATGAGATGGGATCAAACAGCAGGACCTCAGTCTGCTCGCAGGCCACAGTCAGCACCGACCTGAGCACAGCAGACAAACCAGAGACGCTCGTAAACATACAAGAGGAAGAGGATCTATTTGGTCGTGTTATAGAAGAATCTTTGTTTTGGAACATTATCCTTATCGTGCTTTTCAACACATACACACAGTGGCCACAAGAACAACTTCTAACTTAGATTCAAGATATATGATTTAAATAATACATGAAATACTCAAAGAGATAATAGCACACTCACATAAATATATTTTGGAAGTATAAATGGGAAAATATTATAGCATCTATGTATATATAAATAAGGAAAAATGCCCAATCTCCTTACAGTTGACTGTGATGCAAAAGCATTGTGCATCAACAGTTGTAATAGTGTGAATACGGTTATTAAAACTGTGTCATAACATGACATCAGATGTACTGTAGAGGATTCTGGATGTTTTCATCGCCTGCTAAATAAAAAAAAAGAAGCATTTTCCACAAAAAACCTTCATTGTGCAGGGAGGATGTGTGTTTTGTCCTGCTGTCACAATGAGTCCACAAACACAGTAGGCCCAGACTGGACAGCTTGACCTGGTTTCACTGCAGGATTTAGTAGCTGTCTGGTCACTGAGGCTTAAACCCCGCATGTAGTCATTAGTTGTGCTTACTGTGTGAGTGGCTTTTGCAAGACTTTCGAGACATGCATGAAATTCAAATTGTTATGTTTTGGTAGATTGTCAGTTTATAACTAAATCTGTAATGTGTTTCAACACAAATATAAATCAAGTGGGCTTTCCTGCATGCATTATATGAAGTGGTCCTTGGATGGTGAGGTGTTCAGAGAGATGGAAGCATATATTGATGATGCAATTCAAGCACTTTCCAGGCAATTTTACCCTTGTTTTGCTTACTGTGAGTGGCTTTTGCAAGACTTTCGAGATATGCATGGAATTCAAATTGTTATGTTTTGGTTGTCAACTAAATCTGTAATATGTTTCAACATAAATATAAATCAATTGCATGCATTATAGAAGTGGTCCTTGGATGATGAGGTGTTCAGAGAGATGGGAGCATTTCAGTATGAATTGATGATGCAATTTACTCTTTTATCCAATGCACTGTATCACATTTCAAAGATTTCCCAGGAACCCTGTGAACCCAGTGCTTACTGTGAGTGGCTTTTGCAAGACTTTCGAGACATGCATGACATTGTTATGTTTTGGTTGTCAGTTTATAACTAAATCTGTAATGTGTTTCAACATAAATATAAATTAAGTAGGCTTTCCTACATGCATTATATGAAGTGCACCTTGGATGGTGAGGTGTCCAGAGAGAGATGGAAGCATATGAGGATGAATTGATGATGCAATTCAAGCAATTTCCAGACCCTTTATCCAATGCACTATATCACATTTCAAAATATTTTGCAGGAACCCTGTGAACATGACCTCTGGGTGAAAGGCCTAACATCATCATTAGTTGTGCTTACTGTGAGGGGCTTTTGCAAGACTTTCGAGACATGCATGAAATGTCAGTTTATAACTAAATCTGTAATGTGTTTCAACATAAATATAAATCAGTGGGCTTTCCTACATGCATTATATGAAGTGGTCCTTGCATGGTGAGTGTTCAGAGAGATGGAAGAAGCATATGAGGATGAATTGATGCAATTCAAGCACTTTCCAGGCAATTTTACCCTTGTTGTGCTTACTGTGTGAGTGGCTTTTGCAAGACTTTCGAGACATGTATGGAATTCAAATTGTTATGTTTTGGTTGTCAACTAAATCTGTAATATGTTCAAACTAATAAATATAAATCAGTGGGCTTTCCTGCATGCATTATATGAAGTGGTCCTTGGATGATGAGGTGTTCAGAGAGATGGAAGCATATATTGATGATGCAATTCAAGCACTTTCCAGGCAATTTTACCCTTTATCCAATGCACTGTATCACATTTCAAAGATTTTCCTGTGAACCCTGCGAACAAGACCTCTGGGTGAAAGGCCTAAAATCATCATTAGTTGTGCTTACTAAGCGAGGGGCTTTTGCAAGACTTTCGAGACATGCATAGAATTCAAATTGTTATGTTTTGATTATCAACTAAATCTGTAAAATGTTTCAACATACAAATATAAATCAATTGCATGCATTATGTGAAGTGGTCCTTGCATGGTGAGGTGTTCAGAGAGATGGGAGCATTTGAGGATGAATTGATGATGCAATTTTACCCTTGTTGTGCTTACTGTGTGAGGGGCTTTTGCAAGACTTTCGAGACATGCATGAAATTCAAATTGTTATGTTTTAGTAGATTGTCAGTTTATAACTAAATCTTTAATATATTTCAACTTTTTTTCCAAGTTTATAAATCAAGTGGGCTTTCCTACATGCATTATGTGAAGTGGTCCTTGGATGATGAGGTGTTCAGAGAGATGGAAGAAGCATATGAGGATGAATTGATGCAATTCAAGCACTTTCCAGGCAATTTTACCCTTGTTGTGCTTACTGTGTGAGGGGCTTTTGCAAGACTTTCCAGACATGCATGGAATTCAAATTGTTATGTTTTGGTTGTCAACTAAATCTGTAATATGTTTCAACATAAATATAAATCAATTGCATGCATTATAGAAGTGGTCCTTGGATGATGAGGTGTTCAGAGAGATGGAAGAAGCATATGAGGATGAATTGATGCAATTCAAGCACTTTCCAGGCAATTTTACCCTTGTTGTGCTTACTGTGTGAGGGGCTTTTGCAAGACTTTCCAGACATGCATGCAATTCAAATTGTTATAACTAAATCTTTAATATGTTTCAACATAAATATAAATCAGTGGGCTTTCCTGCATGCATTATATGAAGTGGTCCTTGCATGGTGAGGTGTCCAGAGAGAGATGGAAGCATATGAGGATGAATTGATGATGCAATTCAAGCAATTTCCAGACCCTTTATCCAATGCACTATATCACATTTCAAAATATTTTGCAGGAACCCTGTGAACATGACCTCTGGGTGAAAGGCCTAAAATCATCATTAGTTGTGCTTACTGTGAGGGGCTTTTGCAAGACTTTCGAGACATGCATGAAATGTCAGTTTATAACTAAATCTGTAATGTGTTTCAACATAAATATAAATCAGTGGGCTTTCCTACATGCATTATATGAAGTGGTCCTTGCATGGTGAGGTATTCAGAGAGATGGAAGCATATGAGGATGAATTGATGATGCAGTTTACCCTTTCATCCAATGCACTGTATCACATTTCAACATATTTCCCATGAACCCATGTGAACATGACCTCTGGGTGAAAGGCCTAACATAAAGAGCCCAGAGCTCGTCTTACCCGTCCGGAGAGTACTCCAGGTTGAACACGGCTCCGTGTGTCTGCGTGCTGAGGTTCACAGACTCCGCAGCCGGGTTCATGGAGCAGTATAAACTGGTCATTGTCCTGAAGTTCTCCCTGGCTGGGTCCACAAACACCCCCCGTCTTATAGTCCTGCTCTGCAGCCAGGAAAACAGGCTGTTCCCCCGGCGGATGATGCCCTCTCCGGTGCCCGTCTGCTGCTCCTGCTGCTCGGTGGTCGGATCACAGCGCGGCGGCTCCTCTCGCTGCTCCCCCGCCGGAGACCTCGCTCTGCGCTCCGGCCTGGTTCCACCGCTCCCCGGCGGTGACGGAGAGACCCTCGGAGCGATGTCATCATCCCCGTCGGAGTCGTCGATGTCCGGCTCGTCCTCTTTGTCGGAGCCGCTGTTGTTGGGCCTGTCCTGCTCCTGGTCCTGGTCCTGGTCCTGCGGAGACTCGTCGGCGTCCTCGCTGTCGCTCATTGTAGCTTCTCACAGCCCGTCTGAGGTTCACTGTCTCCGGTCACCTACCGAGCATCTAACCGCGGCTTCTCCCGGGTCTTTATGTTGCCATGGCGGCGGATCTTTACCTGCTAATGATATCTTTAGTGAGACTTCTCTCGAGCGTCAACACAAACACAGCTAGCTTAAAATAGACCGGAAGACCACAGACTTTTAGCCCTTCAAAATAAAACTTCCACATGAGTTTTACATGTGCTTGTTTGTTAAATAAAACAAAATCATGTTAGAGTTATTTATTGTTCATTTTAAATTGTTTTTGTATTCAAGTTTTGGTGAAACACATACAATATACACACATATACACACAAAATTAATAATAAATAAGTACATTTAATAAGTTAATTAATTAATTAATTAATTAATTAATTAATTAAATTAAATTAAATTAAATTAAATTAAATTAAATAAGGACATTTAATAAGTAAGTAAATAAATAAATAAAATAAAATAAATAAGTACATTTAATAAGTAAGTAAGTAAATAAATAAAATTAAATAAAATTAAATAAAATTAAATAAAATAAATAAGTACATTTAATAAGTAAGTAAATAAATGAAATGAAATGAAATAAAATAAAATAATTAAAGTAGGTAAACAATTGGAAATTAAAAAACAACAACGTCAATCCAACAAAACAAATAAGGAGGCTCAGTCGTGACGACCAGGCAAGAAGGTCAGAGATTCAATATGGTTTAGGAGAGGTTTCCAAGTCTTTTCAAAAGAATTGAGGGAACCCTTAAAGGTCCCATTTCGTGCTCATTTTCAGGTTCATACTTGTATTTTGTTTTTCTACTAGAACATGTTTACATGCTGTAATGTTAAAAAAAACACATTATTTTCCTCATACTGTCTGCATGTATATACCTGTATTCACCCTCCTGTCTGAAACGCTCCGTTTTAGTGCATTTCAACGGAATTGCAATGGAATTGCGTTGCTAGGCAACAGTTTGGGTCCATGTTTACTTCCTGTCAGCTGATGTTATTCACATACACTGCAACTGGAAATAAACTGGGACACATTTAGAATGTTTTTGTTTAAAACCGTGTAATGGTCTAAATATTGAATATTTGTGACATCACATTTCTCCATATATTGCACATTTTGATAGTTTAACAGTATTTATATATCACTTAAACCTGCTTTATAATATAAAATACATGAAAATCTCACTATTTATAATATGGGACCTTTAAATAAAACAAAAACACATTATAATTATTTATTGTTCATTGTAAAGCTTCTTTTTATTCACGTGTTGTTGTTTTTGTGAATTAAATTGCGTGTCAATAAATTAATTTTCCTCAATAAATGTTTTATGCTGAAGCGCCCAGTCGGAAGTTGGATGTTTTTATTCTAACAGACTTGACAGTTTTCTTCTCACCAAAACAAATGCAAAATAAAGAGAAATGACGCATTTCCGCTTCCTTGTCCACTATCAGGTGCATTCATAGGTTGGTTGCTGCCATCTACTGGATAAATACTGCTTCTACTTCTTTCTTTTTTTAATTGGATGAACATTGCAATAAGTAGTCTTCTATTTTAAATCCATTTTCCCTCCCACACCCAACAATAAAGAAATAAGCAATATCACACTAAGAAAATAAGAAAAAATAAAAATAAAAATAAAAATAAAAACCATTTACCCTCCCACCCCCAACAATAAAGAAATAAGCAATATCACACTAAGAAAATAAGAAAAAATAAAAATAAAAATAAAAATAAAAACCATTTACCCTCCCACCCCCAACAATAAAGGAAATAACCAATATCACACTAATGGAAACACTTACAACAAGACTTAAAGCAGCAATGACACCAAAATTAAAAACACACTACGCACATGAAGTAATAAAATGCATACAATAAACAAACAAAAAAAAATAAATAAAAAAAAAAATAATAATAAATGAATAAAAAATAAAATAAATAAAATAAATAAAATAAATAAAATAAATAAAATAAATAAAATAAAGTAGGTAAACAATTAGAAATTAAAAAACAACAACGTCAGTCCAACAAAACAAATAAGGAGGCTCAGTCGTCACAACCAGGCAAGAAGGTCAGAGATTCACTATGGTTTAGCAGAGGTTTCCAAGTCTTTTCAAAAGAATTGAGGGAACCCTTAAGTTGAAAATCTAAGTTTCTCCAAACCAATGGACAGTAACATATCTTTCACCCACCTATTGTGAGTCAGAGGTAGAACATGTTTCCATTTAAAAAGAATAAGTCGCCTTGTCAACAAGGTGGTAAAGGTGAGAACATGTTGCATATTTTTTTCCTATTACCTGTCTCATCCACTACTGTCAGGATATAGTGACTGTTTTATGAATCATATTTGCTCCATTTCTACCTACTGCTGCTTTAATTCAACCTTAATAATTCCTAGATTACACGGTTCTTATTTGTATACACCTAATATTCGATATCTCATAAAAATCATAACTTTTATTTATTTATCCTTTATTTAACCAGAAAGGTCCCACTGAGATACAATATCTCTTCTGCCAGGGAGTTCAAGATGGGCAGCAAGATACATGCATGGTTACATGTAATAATAATAATAATAATAATAATAATAATCTTTATTTATATAGCACCTTTCAAAAAAAAATAGAACACATTTAAAACACAACGATAACGACATTTACTAAAAACAAAAAACTAAACACATAAAAACCGAGAGAATAAAACAACTAAAATGTCATAAAACATAATTAAAATCACAGAAAAAGTGAGTTTTTAAAGTGATTTAAAGGGGTAGACCTGTCCCACCTAAGGACATCGATAAGATGAAGATCTTTCTCTCATTCTCATTTTGTTTCCTACCCTGGCACCAGTGGAAAATGATGACAGACATTTTTAACTGTATTGAGTTGGCATGCCATGTTTACAGTATATCAGTGATGAACAGCTGCTGCCAAGTAGTTGCACAAATAGGACGCTGCCCGGAGGCACAGCTACTGAATGGGAGACAAAATTACAGTTTGTGTTGATGTTTGCATGCCTCGACACTGTGCCCTGTTGTGTGTGTGTGTGTATGAGTGAGGATGTGTGTGTGAGTGAGTGAGTGAGCGTGTGTGAGTGTGTGTGTGTGTGTGAGTGAGGATGTGTGTGTGTGAGTGTGTGTGTGTGTGTGTGTGTGTGTGTGTGTGTGTGTGTGTGTGTGAGTGTGTGTGTGTGTGTGTGTGTGTGTGTGTGTGTGTGTGTGTGAGTGAGCGTGTGTGAGTGTGTGTGTGTGTGTGAGTGAGGATGTGTGTGTGTGAGTGAGGATGTGTGTGTGTGAGTGAGTGAGTGTGTGTGAGTGTGTGTGTGTGTGTGTGTGTGTGTGTGTGTGTGTGTGTGTGTGTGTGAGTGAGTGAGTGAGCGTGTGTGAGTGTGTGTGTGTGTGTGAGGATGTGTGTGTGTGAGTGTGTGTGTGTGAGTGAGGATGTGTGTGTGTGAGTGTGTGTGTGTGTGTGAGTGAGGATGTGTGTGTG
Source organism: Sebastes umbrosus (assembly GCF_015220745.1). NCBI lineage: Eukaryota > Metazoa > Chordata > Actinopteri > Perciformes > Sebastidae > Sebastes > Sebastes umbrosus. The sequence goes on along the minus strand of NC_051284.1, from coordinate 27,157,428 downwards.
TGAGTGAGGATGTGTGTGTGTGAGTGAGTGTGAGTGTGTGTGTGTGTGTGTGTGTGTGTGTGTGTGTGTGTGTGGCTGTGCGCTCTTTGGAGTTAATTGTGTGTATTCCTCCGCCAACTTCGCTTCGGTGTCAAAAACCCCTCTATACATACGAAGTGAAGAATTAAAATGAAATCCTAATTAAGAACTTTTATGAATGTGTTTAAACGTTACTAATTATGGAGAACTGGCGACAAGGTGCGTTGTATATGGATGTAGCAGTTGTTGAGACTTGGAGGGTGAATGAGGCAGAGACTGGCTACTGGGTTACATACCTTTACGCACGCGTCACACATGTACCAACGTGCACGCGCGCACACTTGCACCCTGACTCCTCATACATAAAGGAGAGCAGTTGCAAACAGTTGCACTCTTTCGGGTTGCAGACTGCAAAAATGAGAAGTATGCGGGATGCTGCGCTCGGAGTCCGGTGCGCGCTTTTACGCACGGTTGCACGTCCGACTCCGAGTTCATCCAAAAAGCCCCCGAGCCTCTCAGAGTTTCTCCTGATTCTGTCAGTGATGTTGCTGGTTCCGGTCCAGCCAGCAGCAGCTCATCCTCAGTGTCTGGACTTCGAGCCTCCTTTTAAACCTTCGTGGCATCTGGAGTTCTGCTCTCAGTACGAGCAGTTCGGCTGCTGCGACCAGAAGACGGACAACTCGGTGGCGGAGAGATACTGGGACATTATCGACCAGCTGGAGACAGCAGGTCAGGAGCTCTGTGCAGACATGCTGAAGGAAGTCATGTGCCAGGTAAATACATGTTCTCTGTTCTTTAGAGGATGCTATACTGTGATGAAAGGGTTTACGATTTTATAGGCACAAAGTTATTTAACAGAATAAAACATTGCTCACTGCGATGATGAATAGTTTACAACTCTATCAACCTCTGAATTACCTTCAGTTTCATCTAATTAAAGACATCAATAAAGTTACGCCTTAGACCTACATTTGTAAAGAGATCAAAGTTTTGGCATCATATTTAAAACTAATAACTTAAGAACAGTCCTCCTAATTCAATCCAAACTTTAATTAAAAGTTTTGAAGAATCATTTTAGAGAAGATTATATTTTGATGAGAAAGGAACCTGTGATTAGCATTTCACAAAACTGCACCATAGTTTATCTCTTATAAGGGCTCCAATCCACAGTGTTTATAATGATTAAAAGTGGAATAAGCTTAAATTCCCATTTACCAACACGTCTAGCAACTACTGTCAAAGTGTGAAAGGTCTGAGCCTCAACGCCTTCACAATACAGGAATATTACTATTAAATATTTCCATATTCCTAAAACAGTGGCGTGCATGCAGGAGGGGGGCTGAGTGCTGAAGTGCCCTTTTTTGAAAACTAGAATATGGTTGCATCCATTCCATACTAACATGCTATTTAGTACGCCAAAACAGTATGTGAGATTTTTTAGGATGTTTGAAACCTTAGTATGGAACCAATAGTACATGAATTGCATACTATTTCCGGTGAAATATTATGATATACAAACCCTGGTCACTATGGCGGTATAAATATCCCACAGCGCAATGCGGTAGTAACGACAACGTTCATAACAGACGTTGACGGACAGCTCTGCAACGTCAATAACGCTTCAGTATAAGTACAACATTACACTTTACTAAACGAAATATATATTTTACGTTAGTTCAGACTTTGATTCTCACAAATCATCGTTTGGTCCAACACATTCTCATCTCAACTCGTCACATATTGACGCTTTGTCAGTTATACAATGTGAATTAAACAAAAACACTTTTTTAGGATTAGGCAACAACACCACTATAGTTAGGTTTAGGAAAAAACAACATGGTTGGGCTTAAAATAACTACATTTGTAAAGTGAAAATGTGACTTGACGATGTGAAAATGGGACACGAATGATCAGCTGATTGTAACGTGAAAGTGAAACTTAACGCACAGGACACGAACAGCAGTCTCCTGGATGAAAGCCCTGTGTTTGTTGGACCCATCCACACCCCCTCCTGCCCGCCTTGTGTTTCTCTTTCACTCTTTAAACTACGTCACCACACCACTTTCTCTGTGCGTTTCCTGTTGCCGCGGATGGGTTTTCATTGTAGTTAATGGACAACCTGGTGCGTCACATACTGGCGCTAAAGGGTGCCTTGTGCGGCAGTATCGAACGCCGACTGCCGTGACAAAGCGTCGGTATTTGACACCCTGGGAATGAGAACAGGCTGTTTGGTCACATGAGGTTGTTACGTGTCTCCAACCGGCAAGGAGGCTCTCAGGAAGTAATGGCGTAAACTACTACAGTTTATTCACACAAAAGCATGTTCAACGATAGTACACATACAGTATTGGGTATGTAGGAGTAGGACTAGTGCATAGTATGCAATTATGGACACTTTGTCCTATAAGGGACGCTTCAGTGTTTCAGCTTTGATCCTAATGTCAGAGCTGGGACAGTTGAGTCCCTCTAGTCAGCCAAAGTGTCCCTTTAATTTTCACCTCCTGCCGGAAATGCCCCTGTGATAATCAGTAGTGTCTCTGTTCTCCCCAACCAGGAGTGCTCTCCATATGCCGCCCACCTCTATGATGCTGAGGACCCCTACACACCTGTCAGAGAGCTACCTGGCCTTTGCTTTGGCTACTGCTCCAAGTTTCACGGCAAATGCCGCCACGTGGTTAAATATTTAACTGAGAACCGGCTGCTGCAGGACATGTCTCAGCGAGACGCGTCCACGTTCTGCAGCCTGGTCAACCTGTCCGACCAGGACTACTGCTACCCCAACGTTTTGAAGAGCCCTGACCTCAACAGCAACCTGGGACAGGTGGCGGAGGACCCCAAAGGGTGTCTCCAGGTGTGCCTGACAGAGGTGGCCAACAACCTCAGGAACCCCGTGTTGATGCTCCACAGCGGCGACGGCACACATCGCATGTTCATCGCCGAGCAGGTGGGCTTCGTGTGGGTTTACCTGCGTGACGGCAGCCGGCTGGAGCAGCCCTTCCTCGACATGACCGGGGAGGTGATGACCACGCCCTGGCTGGGGGACGAGAGGGGCTTCCTGGGCATGGCCTTCCACCCCAAGTACCGGGACAACGGACGCTTCTTCATTTACTACTCTATCCAGTTCAACAGTAAGCTGGAGAAGGTCAGAGTCAGTGAGATGAAGGTGTCGGCCTACGATATGAACACGGCTGATCCGTACTCTGAGAGGTACGCAGGGGGAACTTTGCTCTTTTTATTGCATCAAAGTTTGGCTCCGGATGTATAAATCTGCAATTACCCTTTAAAGACAATGCATGACTATATTGTCATGCAACCCCCCTGGGCTGCACTAAACCTTGCATAAACATGTTCTAAGCTGAATGCCGTGAATCACTAGAGGATCGTTCCAAGTTTTCTGGGTCCCTGAGCGCTATTTAAGTGTTCTTTGTCTTTGTTAAAGGGATAGTTCGGGTGTTTTGAAGTGGGGTTGTATGAGATACTTATCCATAGTCAGTGGAGAAACAGACAGGAGTACCGACACAGGAGCAAAGCAGTAAAGTGCTGTGGACGGGGGCAGCAGAAAAACATATTTTAGACACCTAAAAAAATCAGTTTAAGTGTACGTTATATTTAGAATATTTTTTGATGGGGAACTGAACTGAAACTTATCTATAATGTTTTTGTCAACGGAGCCTGGTGGCTTTGAAGAGAACATAGAGCAAACCCTCTACCAAAAACAAGTTTTTCTGTAATTTGGGTGAACTAACTCTTTGATGCGTGAATGCTTGATTGTACTTAACAGCATCATCCTTGCATCCTGCATCCTGCATCCTTTTTTACATTCAGGGCCATTCTGGAGATCGAGGAGCCGGCTGCGAACCACAACGGAGGCCAGCTGCTGTTTGGTCTCGACGGATATTTGTACATCTTTACTGGAGACGGTGGGAAAGCTGGAGATCCATTTGGGAAGTACGGCAATGCACAAAACAAGTAAGGTGCTTCATCATCAAATCATAAATTTTTATATTAGTTGAGCTATAAGTACCCGTGGTTGGGAACCACTGTGCTATAAAGGCTTTTCAACTGTTGCTAAATCCTATTTTTTCCCACCCAGGAGTGCTCTGTTGGGAAAAGTACTCCGCATTGATGTAGATGGAGGTGACCCTGCCGGGAAGCAGTACAGGATCCCCTCTGATAACCCGTTCCTCCGTGACCCAGAAGCCCGGCCAGAGGTGTACGCATATGGGGTCAGAAACATGTGGCGATGCTCTGTGGACCGCGGAGACCCGGCCAGTCGCTACGGCAGGGGCAGGATATTCTGTGGAGACGTGGGTCAAAACCGCTACGAGGAAATTGACATTATTGTGAAGGGAGGAAACTATGGATGGAGAGCCAAAGAGGGCTTTGAGTGCTATGACATCAAACTGTGCCACAACTCCTCCTTGGGTGAGTATTTTCTCTTCATGTGATAAAAATCAAGAGCTATTTCCATCATTGCACCACCTGTTTTTCCGCCATAATGTGCCGCTTTCAATCTAATTTTGATGCTTCAGATTTGAGTTAAATTCAGTGCATCTTTCTTTGCCACGACAGATGACATCCTCCCTATATTTGCATACAGCCATCATGTTGGGAAGTCTGTGACAGGTGGATATGTGTACAGAGGATGTGAATCACCCAATCTGAACGGCTTGTACATTTTTGGAGACTTTATGAGTGGGTAAGATTGTGTTGATCTCAGCCAAATAGTTTACTCCAACTGTTGTGGAAACTTTCAGGAGTGAAGGAACTGCATGTTTGCTCAGCTGTTGTGCTTTTTTTAGTCTATTGAAGAAAAAACAACATGCATTTTTGAATGAATTCAGGTCACAGACTGACTTAATTACAATTTCATTTACTTAAATTTTACTTGGATTCTAGCATCTGTATTGATGTATTGTTATTTAACCACAAAACATAAACATGTTAGTCTAACTTAACTTTATTTCATACTTTCATGCACACAAAATGAAAAAACGTTTAAAGTTCATACTAATAATCAGGATCATGTTCATGTATCAGGGCGACATTAACCAGCTATACTTCATTTAAAGGAACAGACCGAGATTCTGGGAAATTGTCTTATTTGCTTTTGTGCTGAGAGTTAGATGAGAAGATCGATACCACTGTCATGTCTGTATCATAGACTGTTAATAAGAAGTGGACGTATTTACCGTGACGTCACCCATTGGTTTGTGGACTGCCGTTTTGTAGCCTTGAGTTTGGCATTTTGGCCGTCGCCATCTTGGTTTTTTTGCAACCAGAAGTGACACGAGAGGGTAGAGCTAAGTACAATCGAATGCTGAATAAGACATTTTTCGGCAACCAAAAATGTTATAATTAACTTTCCTGAACTGAAAACACACCGTGACAGGGTTAAGGTTGTAAAACGTAAACACGGATAACTCCCAGACCAGACAACGCCGTGGTAGCAGCCACGCCCTTTAAGCATCCCCTGCTCTATGGTCTATTTGACTCTAAATGGGACCATAATTTACTAAATGAACATCGTGCTGTATTGAAGAAGACTTGAAACTAGCAATTGGGACCATAAACTCATGTTTACAATGTTTACTGAGGTAATAAATCAAGTGAGAAGTAGATTCATTTTCTCAGAGACTTCTATACAAACAGACTTCTTTTTGCAACCAGAGGAGTCGCCCCCTGCTGGCTATTAGAAAGAATGACAGTTTAAGGCACTTCAGCATTGGCTTCACTTTTCAGACCCGGAGGTTGCCCACTGATATGACCAAGCTTCTCATCTAAATCTCGGCAAAAAAGTGAATAGGCGTATTTCCCAAAAGGTATCCAAATTATATTAAAATACTCCTTCTACTAACTAGTAAAAGTCTTTTGGTTTTGGTGGTGATTTCTATTATCCCATAATGGTTTTTCAGTGTCTTTTTCACAATTTTCACTAGAATAAAGTTGAGAGATGAATTATTAATTCCTGTCTTAAAATGATAAACCCACATTGGTTGGTTATGACATGACGAGTGATTCCTGTTCAACGTTGCAGTCGGATCATGGCGTTAGAGGAAGAGAAGACGACGGGAATCTGGAAGGAGAGGAGTTTGTGCATGGGTGAAACAAAGACGTGCTCGTTTCCTGGACTCATCAATCATCACCACAAGTACATCATCTCGTTTGCTGAAGATGAAGCAGGTTAATATTTATTCTCACAGCGTTTAGTACTGCTTCATTTTAACATCAACACTCATGAGCTGCTTTTTGTTTTGATTCTTTTTAGGGGAACTATATTTTTTGGCCACTTCGTACCCCAGCGCCATGTCTCCTCATGGAACAGTTTTCAAATTCATGGACCCGTCCAGGTGTAGTATCAAACACAGCTTATATTTGATCATCATGTACATGTTATTAGATTTACCATAGAAACATGTTGCCAGCTGGGAAAACGACATCACATCAATTATTATACATACAGGGTATTTAAGGTGTCATGATTATTTTAATGCTAGATTTTATTTGAAATAAATTAATAATAATAATCCAGGCCAACAATGCATTTAAAGTTTGTTTTTTTAATTATTGTTCTCACACAACCTAATCTCACGGGAAGGGGTATAAATAGAAAAAGACAAGGACATTCGACAAGGACATTTAGGCTTTTTCATTTTTAATTTGTACGCCACGCAACAAAACTATGGTAACGTCTGCAGTTTGGTTTAGGCAGTAAGGTTTTAGAATAAACGTCATGTTTGGGCTTAAAATAAGTATGTAAACTAAGTAAAATATGTACAGAAACGATGTAACATAACTACGGAAAACACGTCACAAACATCACTAACGTATCTTACAAGAAACAAACAATGGTCTCCTGGTTGAAAGTTCTGTGTTTGTTTCATGAACATTAAGTTGTTGTAAGGAAAAGTCAGCGTTTTTACATGCCTTTTTCTTTTGAAAACATGTATTATGTTTTGTCCTAAAACTAATAAAGAGACATTTATTAACATTATTGCAGGAGAGCTCCTCCAGGGAAATGTAAGCAGAAGCCGCTGCCTGTCAAAGTGAGGGGGAAAAAGGTTCCTTTTGTGCCGAGGGAATGTAAGTCACCTCAGTTTACCTTCACATTTTTATCACTTCTTCTTCTTATAACTTAATGTGTCATTTCGATGGTGGTGTGCACATACCAGAAGCCATTTCAAAGGGAAACTGTCTGACAAAGTGGAGCCAGCCACTGAAATTGTACCTTAAACTGAAATATGTCAGTGGTTTTTTTTATTTTGTTTTAGAGTAGAAAATAGTTTTGGTTCAATCAAGGTGCACTAAATATAAACAACTTACACACAACATATGATCAAGGCAACTTCTGTTCTGGCAAGCCAACAAATTGCCTACATTCACGGTTTAGTGTTCAAGAACCTGCCTCTCTCCATTTCACTTGTGCAGTATATATGTTCCCAAATTGTATAATTGCATTGAGGTTATATAAAACTAGAAAAAGGCAGTCTCCCATTTTACATCAAACATACTTAAAATAGAAACAGACAAAAAGAGGAAAGCATTTCAAACATTCAGGCCCGTTTTTGGAGCCAAATATCGAATCCAGGCTTATAAAATGCGACATATGTGGCTGCTGAGTCGAGTAAAACTGTGGAAATGGGTACTTACTGACATCTGTGCCATTTCAGTGACTGTGCTGGACACCAATGAAAAGCCTACGAGACCTCCACCAAGAAAATTCAAACTCACCACCAAACCAGCGGTGACGGGGAGCCACGTCACCACGACAACGACTGCAGCCAGCGTGACGACGACGACCACGACGACAAGAACCGCTGTGAAGCCGAAATGGAAATCACTTGATAAGAAAGCAATGAAGACAAATAAGTTGAAACCTTGGAAGAAAAACAAAGTGCTGAACAAGCAGTCGTCTAAAGTACAAACGATTAAGAAGAACACTTTGAGACAGAAACCTAAAGAACAATCCAAAAAGACCACTGTGATGAAGCCAGTCACAGACAAAGTGAAACCAAACACCAAACAAACTGTCAAAGCTGGTTTAAAAAGTAACGCCCTGAAGAAAAACAACAGCCTGAAAGACGGCAAAAACCACACAAGGAAGGTTCCCCTGAGGAAAACTGCACTGCAGCCGATCGGACAAGAGAGAAACAGCATAAAGTTGAAAGAACCTGCAAAACAATATCAAGCCTTCATGAACAAAACGAAGACGAACTGGAATGTGAAAACGAACAGGACGATGCAAACCAAGTTTCAGGTAAAAAGAAAGCAAGCAAAAAAAGCCAAAGCACTTTAAAATATGTATTTTTGTTATACTGAGTTTGTATATTTTTGTTTGTGATACAATCAGTGTTTAATGTCATGTTTTAAAGGAATAGTTTGCTTATTTGCTTTGCCAAGAGTTAGATGAGAAGATTGATACCCCTCTTTTAGTTTATATATAAGGTCAATCTTCTCATCTAACGCTCAGCCAGATCATGAATAAGCGTATTTTCTACAATGTTGAACTTTTCCTTTAAAGTACAAAAGCACAGCTGTTTTGCACGCAATTATGCATGTAGGGCACAACACTGTTTCCTTTATCTTTTATTTTTTGACTGTCGTAAAATCCTTGATCCAACATAATCACCACTCTGTCTGTATATTTAAAACATATCAAATTAGTTAGAAGTGAAAATAAGCAGCAAACTGAAAAAAATAAACAATTTTTGACTTCCAAAGCCCAGTGTGGTTAAAATGCTACCGAAGCCCAGAGTTGTTAAATCGCTCTAATTTTACAACACATGCAAGTGTTATAAATAAACATTGGAGGGTGTCTGTGTGTGTGTGTCTCTGCAGCTCTCTGTAATTAAACTCCACACTGCTGATCAAAACTAGAACCACTGTGTCCGTGGCTCGCGTAATGACTGCTGTAAATGTAAAGACATCCTGACTGCGACATGCAGTTGGTTAACTGAGGATACATGAATCTGCCAGACTTGAGACTTACATTATGTATTTTATAATTACTGGAATGAGGCTGAAATTACATTTTGTAACTCTGTTGTCTTTATTCTGGGGAAAGAAAGGTTATGCAAGGCTAAGGGTATATGCTTTAGTAACACGTAACATGAGATGACATAGCATGACATAGCAAACATATCATACCATAGCATGACCCAAACATACAGTACCGTCTACACTATGACACGACACAATCTTACTGTAACACAATGTCATATTTTAAGGTACAACATAACGTTTGCCATGATAACAGCTTTTTGAAACATGACATAATTTAAACATATACCATAATATACATGTCATAACATAAGCTTACCATAACATACTATATCATATCATACCATGACATGGCATACATTTACAATATGATGCCAGGGCATGCCATGACATTAATATACCATGACGTGACATAAACTTACCATTCCTGTCATATCAAGACATGGCATAAATTTACAATGCGATTCCGAATCATATCATACCATAACATACCAGGCCATGCCATGACATAACATTGCATGACATTATAATACTATGACATGATATACAGTAAACTTACCATACCATACCATGCCATGACATGACATGGCATAAATTTATCATAACATGACATAACATGACATGCCATCAATTTACCATACTATACCATACCATGACATGGCATAAGTTAACCATACTATGCCATTCTGAGCCATACCATGCCATGACATCACATGACATTAGTATACTATGACATGACATAAACTTACCATTCCATACCATATCACGACATGGCATACATTAACCATAACATGCCATTACATGACATGACATAAACTTACCATACCATACAATTCCGAACCATACCATACCATGACATGCCAGGGCATGCTATGACATGACATGACATTAGTATACCATTCCATACCTTAACATGCCATTCCGAACCATACCATGACATGACATAACATAGTATGACATACATTTACCATAACATGGCATGACGTGAAGTGACTCTAGTTTATAATGACATGACATAAACTAACCATACCATACCATACCATACCATACGTACCATGACACGCCAGGGCATGACATTAGTATACCATTCCAAACCATACCATGACATGACATAACATAGTATGACATACATTTACCATAACATGGCATGACGTGAAGTGACTCTAGTTTATAATGACATGACATAAACTAACCATACCATACCATACCATACCATACGTACCATGACACGCCAGGGCATGACATTAGTATACCATTCCGAACCATACCATGACATGACATAACATAGCATGACATACATTTACCATACCATACCATACCATGACATGGCATATACACTCACCGGCCACTTTATTAGGCACACCTGTTCAATTGCTTTTTAACACAAATAGCTAATCAGCCAATCACATGGCAGCAACTCAATGCATTTAGGCATCTAAAGGTGGTGAAGACGACTTGCTGAAGTTCAAACCGAGCATCAGAATGGGGAAGAAAGGGGATTTAAGTGACTTTTAACGTGGCGTGGTTGTTGGTGCCAGACGGGCTGGTCTGAGTATTTCAAAAACTGCTGATCTACTGGGATTTTCACGCACAACCATCTCTAGGGTTTACAGAGAATGGTCCGAAAAAGAGAAAATATCCAGTGAGCGGCAGTTGTGTGGACGGAAATGCCTTGTTGATGTCAGAGGTCAGAGGAGAATGGGCAGAGTGGTTGGAGATGATAGAAAGGCAACAGTAACTCAAATAACCACTCGTTACAACCAAGGTATGCAGAATACCATCTCTGAACGCACAACACGTCAAACCTTGAAGCAGATGGGCTACAGCAGCAGAAGACCACCCGGTACTAGCAAGGTGTACCTAATAAAGTGGCCGGTGAGTGTATTTACCATAACATAACATAACATAACATGATATAAACTTTCCATGCTATGCCATGACATGTTGCGAAGTGACATTAACATACCATGTCGTAACATGACATAATATGGCATGACATCAACATGACATAACACAACATGACATGACAGGAGATGACATTAACTACATTTATCATCACATAACCTGAGAATACGAACTATAAAGCCTCGATGAAGATCATGCATAGGAAAAAGTGCTGCTGCTGAAATATATAAACATAAAGTACAACAGCAGTCACATAAACAACATGACAAATCATCAGCTCTCTTCACAGTTAAATAGTACTCCAGCTTGTTCCACTGTGTCACAGCTTATGCGTAAGATTTCAGTTAAACTCTGTTTCAAAACCAAAGCAGTGTGAAATAAAAGTAGTTTATTTGTTTATTTATACTCTACTTTAGGGACCCTGCTTTATCACAGGACCCTGCATAACCCCTCACATCTTGCACTTAAATGTCCCAAAGCAGTCACATCTGCAAATGCATTAAATTCTACTGATTAGAAACAGAAGCATGAGAGTTATTTAAAGGGACGGTGGGTCTAGATTTGTAGTTATAAATATATACAGCTCAGATTTAATGTAAGTCTACCATGTGTGTCCTCTATATGGTGAAGTGTATGTTGTCTTTGAACCCAGGACCCCAACAAATTACAGACCTACAGAACTACTCATTTGTGCTAAAACATCTCCAATAAAAACGCAGCTCTGCTTCTCGGACCTTTGACACAAAAAAGGATGTTTGCAGGTTTCAATGTTTTGACGTTTTCGTTGAATCCCCTGCAGTAAAATTGACATTGAGCATTGAAAAGTTTCTGAACAGTGCATCACAGTGGCAAAAATGAATACTCAAACTCATGTGGAGTTTGTATGATGTCTGTTTTTTGGGGGGTTTTTTCTCCTGCAGCCTAAAGACATGTAGTCAGGTGGGTTGGAGACTCACGCGATGTATGAAATTACTACATGCTACGATACTATTAGCGTGTACTGTTCAGCACATGGAATGCAGTATATTATGCGTATTATATATACTGTATTATTATGGCAACAGAAGTCATAACGCCAGATTAAATAACTCAATTGCTTTGTTGATTTCACTCTTTTTCTGTGGTAAAAACTGATTTTATGATGAACAATGTCTGTTGGTCTGGTCAGACTAAAATATCAGAACAATTATGGGATGGATTGCCATGAAATGTTGTAATGTTGTGCACTCATTCCCGGTAGCCAGAGCGCTGGTTCCCAACCTGGGGGTCCTGACTCCCACTTAAGAAGCAGATTAAGTATGTATGATTTTTAAAAAACTAAAACATAATACAGATATTTGTATTAAAAGTTCCTGAAAATAACAGTAAAACTCATCTCCAATGCAATATTCACAAGAAATAATCTGCTCAAAATTCATCCAAATCGCTCGTTTTACACAAACTTCCTGCAGTTATTGCATTCACTATTTTTTGTTAATTGTACAGTTGTTCTTTTCTGTTATTGTTATGCATTGAATATAATACGAAATATCCATAAAATGTCACTTAGTCAAGGAGTCATCAGTTTACTCAACCTATTTCCTGAAGGAAACAGGTTGGGAACCACTGAGTCCTCCACTACTTACAGATGCGAATTAGCTTGAAGCTATAATCTGGTACGATGCATCAGATGGTGAGATTTATGTTTTAAATTGTACGTGTTCCCTTCAAAAGAAATAAAATACTTTGGTAATCCCCTGATTTTTTGTCTAGCGCCACCGGCAGGGAAAGTTTTCACTTATCCAGTTAAATATCTCAACATCTACTGAATAGATTGGCGCAAAAATGTTGTAGCCTACAGACATTCATGGTCCCCAGATGATGAATCCTGATAACTTGTGATTTAGTGGTCATCAGATCAAAATTGTTGTTAGCAATTAACTCAAACACCACTGTGCCTGTCCAGCATGGATGTAGACTCTTAAGATTTGTTCTATAGTAAAAACATATCTCATCATGACCACTGACAGTGTTAGACTAGAAACCTAAATAAGCTTACAGACATTTATATGATTCTATTACTGATGTGGAGCAGGTATAAAACAGACCCACTTTAAGGTGAAACCTTAACATGGACACAAGTGAAGACCTCTTATCAGCTTCGTGAGAAATGTAGCACCACTCCACAACAAACTCTCTGTGTAGAAATGATGATCTGGGACTGACCACAGAAACCTGTCTGTTTGGGTCTATTTTTTTTTATTTAGGAATTAAAAAAAACAACCAATAACTATGTTAAGGATTATGGTCCAAACTGATCTTAAAAACATGATCCACATTTTGTAATAAAACCTCAAAGTGAGATATTAATGAAATGTTGAAGGAAAGAGGATTGGAAGTATTGATTGAACACACAATTGAAAAAGATATATCAAAGCTCCACCATGAATCATCACAGAAAAATTGTCATAATTCACAAGTTTCATGTTTTTAAGTAGAGGTAGAGTTGTAGTTTGTAGTGTTAGTAGTTTTTGTCAATTAATTAAAGGATATGGGCATTTTATTTATCTAATTTTATTTGAGAGGTGACACTCTTCTTAATAGTCCCTTCTTAAAATCAATTCAATCGACTGTCACTTCTGCAATATAATACGATAATATATACACACACACAATCTACTGGTTGTTCAAAAAGGACACATTTAAAAGATGAAATTAACTAACTAATTAACTTAAATTTTACATTTTACATGAGTAGCAAAGAGGTTAATTGATTTAAAAACATGTCTTCCTCCCCTCTACAGATCTTGTGTTGGTTTAGTAAAGGCAGATTGCCCTCTACTGGTCATTGTATGTAACTAAAACTGGTCTAACTGGGACCTCCAATGCAAAACTGTTCACACTCACAATAAATTTGGGGTTAAGGACATCAAAGTCTTACTGGGATTCGTGCCTCACTGATTTACTGGTTTAAAATACTGACATGTGTTCCAATACCCATACTACAATACTATTTAGTATGCCATAAAAAGGTTTAGTATGTCCCAATACATAGTATGTCAAATGCCAAAAATACCAGGATGTCCTGCTGCATCCGGTCGCACTTTGCAGTATGAAAGCCAGCATGCTTTTCTGACTATTCTGACCCACAATCCTCTGTGCAATGGAAGATATGAGCAAGAGGGTCAAAGATCAAGGCGCAATGTTATGAAGAAGTAGTACATCCTAATTGTATGCATACTACATGCAACAGTATGTACTTCGTGAGGGCAGCTGCACTACGTACTAAAAGTTAAAATAAAAAGTATGCCATTTGGAACGTAGCCTGAAAGGTCACAGGTCACCGACCCACTGCTGGTAACACTTTGTAAGTTTTTCAAAATAAAAGTGTCACGTACATAAGAACAAGGGAGGCTGGAGAATATTTACCCCGACAAGTGACACAGAACAGGTTTAGTTATTGACAGTATCGGCTTTAAACATTCACAGAATTTTAGTAGTTCAGTAGTTGTTTTGTTCCTGCTGACAGCAAGATGTAAAACAACATTCATTTCCAAAGTACTACTTTTTTTATTGCACTTACAGCATAACGTAGTCATTTAGAATTTAATTATCTAAATGATTGTGTCTTTTTGTCGGCCTGGGACTTAACTAACTTAACTAATGATTTAAAAATTCTTAAACTTTGTCATTTTGTGCTACCAGTCCATTTGAAATATTCCTTTTTTTAAATTACAAACACAATCTTTAAAATATTAAGACGTGAACATATTAACAGTATAGATGAGAGGGTAGATTATTCATGTATCTATCAGCAGTCAGACATAAATAATGTTCTGCTATTTTTTAAACCAGAGGTTGTTGTTGCCCAGCAGCAGTTGTTATCTGCCCCGTTTATTCCAGGAATAATTAACCATGTAAAGTATTAAATTAAAAAGAAAAAGACAGTTTCATTCCTCTCTTTCATAGCAGCGTGTATTTTAATTTGATTTAATTACAGCACCAGTGAACTTTATGTGCAGTTTAATTCCGGCACCGTTAGTGTTACAAACAGCCCATCTGACGAAGACGGAGCCAAATCGAACGACAATAAATTCCACTATAAAAAACATGTTGATTATTGTTGTATTTTGATATCTCAGTGGATCAGTCTCTCTGTGAATCACAGATTTAAAAAACAGTTTTTGCAATTTCATTTGTGTCCACTACATCTATTTAAGTGTTTCCTGTCGTGTGGACCAGCTCAGTGATTATACAGTGATAGTGCTAATAGTTTGTTGGTATGTTTTTCCCCTCTCTGACTCGCTCCATCAACGGCTGATCTTGTACACCACGTCGCCGACCTGCAGGATGCCCGTCTTCTTCACGGTGTGCAGCTGTCCGAACAACGGATCCGATTTGTAGATGTGCTTCTCGGACGGATTGCACAGACGATAGCTGAGAAAGAATCATCAGAAAGAGGTCAAAAGGCATTTAGGGGTTGATTTTTTAGTTCTTAAAATTAGACTTCCTTCAGGAAAAGTGCCCACTTGGGTGAATTAGACGGACCAAACAAGATAGAAATCACATTTAAATTACCCCACCCATTCCCCTAAGCCCCGTCCCAAGAATCAAGGCTGCTTTTTAGCACATTTTGCAACCAGTACCATCACTTATTTTAACGTACTGTTTTAATGCACTACATGCCATTGGAAGAAGAATCTACTCTGCACTTTTATAATTATTACTGCCACTTGGTAACTTAATATTTTAAGATGCGTAATTGTCGTGCATTGTGTGTGTTGTCTTATATACCAGTGCTAAAGACAAATTTCCATTTTTATTCAAATCTAATGGAAAATAAAGTCATCTGAATTAAACTAAAACTACCGCTTTGTGGTTGTATGCCTCCACCAACCAGTCAAGATGCAGTTTACATCCACGTCTGTCCAAAGTGCCATCACTTAATCATTTTATCCTGTTACACGTAAGGGATAATGTACAGCGAGCCGGTCAGTGTTGTGAAAGAATCCCAGACAGGGCGATGCTGCACGGGTCGGGTGGTCTCTCATCGCCCTGAAGGGGTTTCTTTCACAACAATGACCCACTAGCTGTTCATTATCCCGCTTATTACACGGCTACTTACTTAATAAATCAATAATTTGACACATAAACGGTCCACCAGAGTCAGACATCAGAACTGCGCCCATAGCAACGGTCTCTTATACATAGCAACGGTCTGCTATAAAGAAATAACAGACCGTAGAACGTTGTGATTAACCAGATTAATCAGAATCGAGTATTCAACAACACATTGTAATAAATTTGTGTCAAATTGTCATAATTAGCATGAATTCTTGACTTATGGCCAAAAATGTGCTTTGTGAGGTCACAGTGACCTTTGACCACCAAATTATAATCAGTTCATCTTTGAGTCCAAGTGGATGTTTGTGCCAAATTTGAAGAAATTCCCTCCAGGTGCTCCTGAGATATTGCATTCATAAGAACGTACGGACGGACAGATGGATGGACGCAAAAACATAATATAATAATAATAATAATAATAATAATAATAATAAGGGGAAACTATTTGTAGTCTCCAGAATGCACCATAAAAAAGACGATTACCAGTCTAGATATGTCAAAAAAAATACAAAACTCAATGAAGCTACATATAAATCTGGGTTACCAGATTTTACTGAAATTAAAAACCCCAATCAGATCCTTAAATCTGCCAAATTCATATTTGAATGAGAGGTTTTTGTCTGTCCGTCAAATAATAATTGTTCTTTTTTAGGCAGAAATCGGATGCTGCGAATGCTTAAGACTTATTATCACCAAAATGTAAAATATAAACCTTCCTTAAATAATAAATAGGTTAAATAATGTACCTCTTCAGTGTGTCCAGAGGCTCTTTTCTGGTGATTATACCCGTCTCAGGGTCAACGGTGGTGAAAACACATCTGGAGACAAAAGTTACAGGTAAATTAATCCTAAATCTCCTAAATCTCTACAGTTAGAAAGACAAATTCAAGCATTTTAATATTACATATAGACGTATAGACTCTTTAATTGACAATCATTGGTGAATTTAATTTGCATTATCCAGGGAATCAAACCCCAGTGAATACATCGCAGTGTTGGGATTCATCGTTGTTGAGAACTGAAGTGATTTTCTGTCTCTGAATAAAATCTGTGTGAAGCATCAGCTGTGTTACCGTCCACATGACATTACACGCTGCAGTCTCACGCTGCCAATCTGGACCTCTTCCCACGAATCCTGAAAAAGAGAAGCAGTTGGTTTTTTGGAGTTGGAGATAAAATTAGTCCACGCTGCTCACACTGAAAAGGGCGAGGGATTAGTCAGAAGTAAAATGATCATTTTTCCACAAAACAAAACCTCACGGGCTGCAGTGAAGAGACACATAGGATCCTTTGTGGTTCTAATCTGATCTTTACATCACTGCCTTGATATGTTTTTCTTTAAGATTTCTGATCTAGTAGCCAAACGGAGGAATCAGCAGGAAAAATAAATTACAACATACCTCATCGAAGGCCTCACAGTCACTTACGACGATGTTTGGGCGGAAACGCTCCACCGTGACGTCCTTCTCTAACTTGCTGCTGAGATCCTTGACCGAGGACTCGGACAGCAGCATCACAGGTCCGACATCTGGGTAAGCCACCTGCTGGATAGACGGGTAAACACCGTGAATACAATCACAAATAAAAAAAAACTGTTCTCCTGCATGTAACGGGTTGTTTCTGGTAACATCTGAAACCAATATATAAGTCCTGCCCCTCTAGATGGTTAGGCAGGCAGGTACGTAGGTAGGTATGTAGATTAAGCAGGTTATCCAGACATTACACAGGAACAGTAAATACACATATATCAATACTAGATATATCTATCTATAGAATATCTATAGAATAAACAATACAAAGAATAAATTACACTAGGGCTGTCAAACGATTAAAATATTTAATCACGAGTCATCGCAAATGAATCGCACATGTTTTTATCCGTTCAAAATGTACCTTAAATGGAGATTTGTGAAGTATTTAATACTCTTATCAACATGGGAGTGTGCAAATATGCTGCTTTATGCAAATGTATGTATATATTTATTATTGGAAATCAATTAACAACACTAATCAATGACAGATATTGTCCAGAAACCCTCACAGGTACTGCATTTAGCATAAAACAATATGCTCAAATCATAACAAGGCAAACTGCAGCCCAACAGGCAACAACAGCTGTCAGTGTGTCAGTGTGCTGACTGGACTATCACTTGCCCCAAAACTGCATGTGATTATCATAAAGTGGGCATGTCTGTAAAGGGGAGACTCGTGGGTACCCATAGAACCCATTTTCATTCACACATCTGGAGGTCAGAGGTCAAGGGACCCCTTTGAAAATGGCCTTGCCAGTTTTTCCATGCCAAGATTTAGCGAAAGTTTGGAGCATTATATAGCCTCCTTCGCAATTGTGGTACATTTTTATTTCACAAAAATTGGGGAAAATGTAATCTATATATACAACATTTTGCCAAGAGCCCACAAGTGTTACCAATATTGGAAAATAAAAATGGGGGATCAAGGGATGCTATAAATATTGAACTAATTACATTTTTACAACCTCTACTCACAACCCCTCTTGTCCTCTCCCATCTGCTCTGTGTAAACAACCTGCAGTTCAGTCAAAGTTCACTGATTTTTTGTCACATGACTTGTTGGTCTCAGCTGAGTCAATCATGGCTTCCCAGTTGGGTTGAGAAGTGCAGAATTTTATGTTTTTTACAGAATCCGGTTAGTGCAAACGGTTTATTTTTGGCAGAAGTTTAAATGAGACATGTAGAATAAAGTGATTTTGATGGCTATCATTATTTTTAGGTTAGATTTGGTTCCTTTTCCTGAGGGAAGTCTTTGACAAACATGATGTGTTCAGGGACCCTTGGAAATTTGAAAATCCAACGATAATTTCTGTTTTTACTGTTTCTGGTTCATGATAAATGGTGTATTTTTTAAAGAAAAAAATCCACCGGTTGGTTGTGAGGTTTCCATCTAATACATCTTCCAAAACAAGAGACTAATCTGTTTTTTAATTTTATTTTTTTTATCTCAAACAGTTTATAAAGCTGACCTAAAAGGTGTAAAATATTTATCTTAAGTAGAGGCACACAGTTAGAGCCTTAAAATCTAAGAATAAAAAGCGACACAGCCTCCTGCTCATTGTCTCGTTTACCTCATATTGTGAGAAGAGAGGCTCCATCTCCACCGACCTCCGGGCCTTCATCTGGGGTTCAAAGTGCACCAGGCGAAAGGTCGTCTCCTCCCCCAGATAACGAGTGAGCCAGCGGGACGATTCATCACCGCAGTCCCGTCCCTGGATGTCAGCTCCAAACACTCTGCAGCACAAAAACAATAAGGAGTACAAGTCATACAAGTGTGAAAACAGAACAAAAGAACAATAATGTAAAAGACACATTAACAGTGTAAACATTAATATCTACAGTATCTAATATGACCCTCTTTGGGGAATAATAGGATATACAAAGTCCTTAGATGACGAAATTAACATTAATTAGAGCTGCAAAATTAATCATCACTTAATAGTTTTAGTTATTTTTCAAGCAAAAATGCAGAAGATTTACTGGGTCCAGCTTCTTTCCTCTGTTTTATATGATCGTAAACTGAATATTTTGGGGTCGGACAAAACAAGATGTCACCTTGAACTGTGGTAAATTATAACAGGCGACTGTTTTCTGCCTTTTTTTCCAAACAAAGCGATTAATCGATTAACTAAGCCACCTTAAGTATATGCTATACTATAGAATAAGCTTTGGTTAATTGGAAGACATGGTTGTTATTTATTGTTTTCATTTCACATCTTTACATTTTATTGTTTTTATAGCTGTTGTTGTTTATTTGTATATCCTTCTATCCCATATGAATTTCAGGGCGTTGCTGTAAAAGATCTTAATGTTCAGTAAATTATCCCTGAATAAACAATGGTTGATGAAAATAAACATTTGTGATGCCAAAAGTTAAGCCGGGATGTGAAACCTGCAGTCGATGACGGCGTTGTCGGACTGTTTGACGGGGAATCGCAGCTCCTCCATGTTCGGGCCGTTCAGACAAACGTGACCTTCCTCGCAGGTCAGAGACACCAACACCAGACGAGGCTGCTGTCGGCCCGTCACCATGCCGCCGTCCTCCTTGACCACCAGCCAGTGTCTGCACAATCACAACAAACAGAGCCCAGACCCTCAGCTGCACCATTTGGCATCCCTGGTTTAATTCCAACTTGCCTGGCACTAAATGTGCACACTGAGCTCTCACAGATTGGAGGCAAAGTTACAGGGAGGAGGACTGATGACATCACGTTGTGTTGCCATGGATACAGCGGTGCCGCTGACTCATCCATAAATCCCAGATTTACATCACATTTTTATTTTTATCCACTGGTTAGAAAAACGGATCTGGGAATCAAACAAAACATGTTTCTGTAAAAAAGAAGACTGCACGAGTGAAATGTACAGATTTTCCTGCATTTTTACTTCACATGTTATCAGTGTGTTTTGGACATTTGAATGAAATATGAGTGATTTCCTCTGAGAAGCCTGCAAGCAGGGCACAAAACTAGCACCAGCCAAATGCAGGTAAAACATGCAAGTGGCTGCTGGATTTGCTTCACTCACAAGCCAAAAAAAACAATGGTAATCTATTGAGAGGCCGGAAAAATGTGAACATTTGGACAGTAGACAAAAAGTTAATTTTGCATCCTGCCTGCAAGGTTGTAGAGCTGTTTCAAGTTCTCATGAAAGCCACCACAAGAGTTTATAATTAAGCTGAATATTGACACACAGTGAAGGAAAGTAACTTTCCAACCTGATAAGTAAACAGCCAGTGAGTGTAATCTAAGAAAAGGCAGTTGTAAATTGCCTTTATTTGTGCCATTTTGTGTCCCTGAGTGAATTAAACTAGCTGTGGTTTCCCATACTCATACTACCGTACTATTTAGTAAGCTAGAAAAAGATTTAGTATGTCCCAATACATAGTTTGCCAAATGCAGCATGCCAAAAATACCAGGATGTCCTACTCTACTACATCCGGTCACATTTTGCAGTGTGCAAGCCAACAGCATTTTTTTCAGTGGATATATGAGCAAGAGGGTTAAAGTTTGAGGTGTTATGAAGAAGTAGTACGTCCTAATTGTATGCATGTAACAGTATGTACTTGTGAGAGTGTCTACAGTATGTAGGGTGTGTATAGTGTGTACTACAAGTAAACAGAAAAAGTGTGGTTCGGTGGAACGTAACTTATGGCTCTCAACCGATCAGACGGCGTGTAACTCAAAGCAAATGCAGTTATACGTGAGTCAAAACCCTGTGTTTTGTACTCGCTAGAGGTCACTGTCGTGTTCTTTTATTCCTTTTTCGGTGATCTACTATGTGAATAGATGATAAAACCTACTAGTGGGTGTAGTAGGCTCCTATTGACCCACATATATGGGGCTTATAGCGACTGATAACGCCTATTTAAAGGGACTGTTTGTAACTTTTCAAGCGTATAAATGTACCGGGTCGGGACACGTGCGCGCTCGCGTGTGTCTGAAGTCTCTCCTCCTCTGCCTGCTTGCCTTCACTAACACACCGCGCGCATTCTCGCTGTCTCGCTCCACCTCTAGACGTGAACGCGCGCTCACTCCACACTGCAGGAGAGTTAGTTTAGCTCTGAGAATATGTAGTAAATGTACAGTGGACATTTGTGCAGAAATAAATGCTGCAGCTCCTCCAGACCAACAGAGGTTTCCCGTGTCTTGTGAAGTGACGGGGCTCCGCAGAGAGAAACGTTATCGTCTCCGACCGGGTGCCGGTGTCTTCCTTGCTCCCTCCGGCTGCGGTCGGGATACGATAACGTTACTCGCTGCGGAGCCCCGCTGCTTCAGCTCCGACCAAAACTCCGGGCGTAGTCGGGAGGCGATAACGTTTCTCTTCCTGCTTCAGCTGAGGCAGGAAAAGCCAACACTAGGATCAGCAGTGATTCATGGAGAGACCTTCGTCTGGTCAGCTAACATTACTGCCAAGCAGCTGAAATATAGAGTGATATTGTGCTTTTAGCTGACGTGTGTCGCCTCACTGTTTTGAGCGATGCTCGTTCATGTCTATTTAGAGCGAGCACAAGCGTGGGCCCGACGCTGACTTTCGTTGACTTCATGGCCACAGATGTCGCTGTTAACAAGCATTTCTGAAAGTTACAAATAGTCCCTTTAATAGCTTGACAAAAGTCTAATCGGCTGTTCAAAGGCCCTCTTTCAGGTCTAATCAGCTACAACTACTACAAACATCTGTGTGATTATGGATGACCTTCAATCTATAATAAAGCGTCATATTTTACAAGTTGATCATATGTTTTGTATGTAAAAACAAAGCAGCTGTAAAATAATTGTGCAATAAAAAGTACAATAATTCCCAATTAAAGTATAAAGTATCACAACTTGTAAAAGTACCACTAAAGTGTGCAGAACTTGAGTAAATGTGGTAGACTTTGTGCATGTTTCTGCATGTTTTTCTGCATGTTGTTGCATGTTTCTGCATGTTTTTCTGCATGTTGTTGCATGTTTCTGCATGTTTTTCTGCATGTTGTTGCATGTGTTTCTGCATGTTTTTCTGCATGTGTTTTTCTGCATGTTGTTGCATGTGTTTCTGCATGTTTTTCTGCATGTGTTTTTCTGCAGGCCTGCTCAGCACTCACCGATCCTGCAGTTCTCCAAACTTCAGCCCGATGTGGTGGCATTCCGCCAGAGCCACAGAAACAGCTTTGCCAGACTTCAGAGGGTGAACGAGGAGCTGCGACACGACGCCTACACGGAACACTTTTTCTGGCTTTCGCAGGTATTTATATCCGAGACCAAATAATCCCAGAACAGCGACGCCGGCTCCGATCAGGAGAGCGGATCTCTTATTCTGAGACACCGAGTCCACAGCCAGATCCCTCAGATCCTTCAGAGACTTCAGCTGCTGCAGCTCCATGTTGGACACTTTGTTGACTTTGTTGGACGTTGAACTGAGTTTGTTAAAGAGACAGCAGCCTCCATCAGCCAGAGCTGCTAACTCTGACAAAACTTTACAGACTATTAAAGGAACAGTGTCACTTTAGATACTATTAAAGGAATAGCTTCACATTAGATACTATTAAAGGAATAGCTTCACATTAGATACTATTAAAGGAATAGCTTCACATTAGATACTATTAAAGGAATAGTTTCACATTAGATACTATTAAAGGAATAGTTTCACATTAGATACTATTAAAGGAACAGTTTCACATTAGATACTATTAAAGGAATAGTTTCACATTAGATACTATTAAAGGAATAGTTTCACATTAGATACTATTAAAGGAATAGTTTCACATTAGATACTATTAAAGGAATAGTGTCACTTTAGATACTATTAAAGGAATAGTTTCACATTAGATACTATTAAAGGAATAGTTTCACATTAGATACTATTAAAGGAATAGTGTCACTTTAGATACTATTAAAGGAATAGTTTCACATTAGATACTATTAAAGGAATAGTGTCACTTTAGATACTATTAAAGGAATAGTGTCACATTAGATACTATTAAAGGAATAGTTTCACATTAGATACTATTAAAGGAATAGTGTCACTTTAGATACTATTAAAGGAACAGTGTCACATTAGATACTATTAAAGGAATAGTTTCACATTAGATACTATTAAAGGAATAGTGTCACTTTAGATACTATTAAAGGAATAGTGTCACATTAGATACTATTAAAGGAATAGTTTCACATTAGATACTATTAAAGGAATAGTGTCACTTTAGATACTATTAAAGGAACAGTGTCACTTTTGATACTATTAAAGGAATAGTTTCACATTAGATACTATTAAAGGAATAGTTTCACATTAGATACTATTAAAGGAATAGCTTCACATTAGATACTATTAAAGGAATAGCTTCACATTAGATACTATTAAAGGAATAGCTTCACATAAGATACTATTAAAGGAATAGCTTCACATTAGATACTATTAAAGGAATAGTTTCACATTAGATACTATTAAAGGAATAGCTTCACATTAGATACTATTAAAGCAATAGCTTCACATTAGATACTATTAAAGGAATAGCTTCATATTAGATACTATTAAAGGAATAGCTTCACATTAGATACTATTAAAGGAATAGCTTCACATTAGATACTATTAAAGGAATAGCTTCACATAAGATACTATTAAAGGAATAGTTTCACATTAGATACTATTAAAGGAATAGCTTCACATTAGATACTATTAAAGGAATAGCTTCACATTAGATACTATTAAAGGAATAGCTTCACATTAGATACTATTAAAGGAATAGCTTCACATAAGATACTATTAAAGGAATAGCTTCACATTAGATACTATTAAAGGAATAGTTTCACATTTTAGAAAATATGAACAGTATTTCTCAAAATGTCAAACTTTAAACACTGATAATTTATTAAGACTAATAATAATATTAATAATATTAATAATAATAATTTATAATTTTCATTTCATTTCAAAATTGATATTGTAGAATGTATGTAGAATACAAAAAATAAATAAAATAAAAAATAAATAAAAAGAGAATGATCATACCAACAAGTGGACAGCCAGAAAAAGTTTACATACAATGAAAAGCATAAGAAAAATAAATTGTCAAACACTTAATGCCTTGATTTACATATTCGAAAAGGAGTGAGAAGAAGTACAAAAAAAGTACAAAGAAGTAAAACAAAAATTAATAATTACGCAGCTTCCTCATTGAGCCATACATATACTCATTTTCCTAAATTCGTCTACTATAATTATTACCTTTGATCTCAGATATATATCATACAGAAATATAAATTAATTACTGATATAAGTATCCTTATCAATCCTCATTTTTATTTAGACAAATATTTTTTTTTTATAATTAGGGCTGTCACTTGATTAAAATATTTAATTAATTACATTTTTTTATCTGTTCAAAATATACCTTAATGGGAGATTTGTCAAGTATTTAATACTCTTATCAACATGGGAGTGGACAAATATGTTGCTTTATGCAAACATATGTATATATCTATTATTGGAAATCAATTAACAACACAAAACAATGACAAATATGGTCCAGAAACCCTCACAGGACACCACCTAAGAGGCTGGTGTTCGTGTCCCATGTGAAATCAGAAGTCAACATTAATTTATTTGTCACGTAGCTTCTGTACTTAAGTAAAAAACACAACATAATTTAATTTTAGACATTTATTATACATTAATCTACAAATGTATTCATAGATTACACTACTTTTGTGAACATAAGACTTTGGTAAACCCATTTCAAACACCAAAACAATTGGTCCACATAAGTAAAGGTGTGTTTTCACAAGGGATTTGAAGAATTTAAAAAATCAGATTTAAATTTTTCAGTTTTAGGGCCATATTATGTGTCTACATGGTGCACCAGGACAAATGACAGCCACATGAGTGGTCTGCACATTTCGGTATGAAACACATGGGTATCATGTTATACCCAAGTAGTATAAAATAATGAAATGAAATGAATGAAAGCATAAAAGGTGATTTTAAAAATATATGTAAAAATCAAGAAAATGCCCTTAGACCTCAGAGGGTTGAGTTACATCACTTCCTGTATTATTTTAACCCAAACCGCGATCTTTTCCTAAATCTAACTAAGTAGTTTGTTGCCTAAACCTAACCAAGTCGCTCTATTCCTAAACTTAACTAAGTAGTTTTATTTTGAAAAGACTGGACTGGAAATTGACATGTGAAAACGCACAAAAAATACGTTGTTAAAAGTCGTGCTGAGCGTCACTAAAAAAACTAATTTCGTGACTATTTCACAAACTGCCGTGAGACTGTGTTGCAAACACACAAGTGCACTTTTTAAAACTCAGTCCAAGTTGGCATAAATACGTGACAGACACCTTCAGTTATAAAGTGTTTCTAAAAACAGAGAACAAACCAGGTGACGTAATGCCGTAGCTGACCTTCCCATCTGAACTATTTCTGTCTTTGACATAGATACTCAGGTCTAGGGCCAGGCTAGAAAACAGCAGATGCTCCAGCCGCGGGGGGTCAATACAGGGATTTGTCGAATGGATCCTCCTTCTGTTGCATCTCGTGGCTGAAGGCAGATTCAGCGGCACGGGGCCAGGCCTTGTTTGATGTTGCAGTGGGATGATAAGGAGATACTTTCTACTCTTAGCACCAACTGACACGTTGATGTTATCATTCTGCTCTTGGTACATAACTATTTGGTTTGTAGTTTTATGCATTAAACTAGATTTTCATAACTTGACTTTATTGATGCTGTTTCCTGCATCATTGCTCATTACTTTCATATGGAGTCATAGTGGTTCCCAACAAAGCACCCTTTAGCGTCGGTATGAGACGCCATTACCTACAATCTGTAAACCCATCGACGTCAACGCTGAGGGAAAGTGCTGCGGTGACGTAGTCTAAAGAGCGAAATGGCAGGCGTGAGGGGAGGTGGACAGGTCCAACAAACACAAGGCTTTCATCCAGGAGACCGCTGTTTGTGTCCCGTGACTCACGTTACAATCAGCTGTTCGTGTCCCGTGACTCACGTTACAATCAGCTGTTGGTTCATGTCCCCTGCAAACGTAGTAGTTTTAAGCCCAACCATGTTGTTTTTTCCCTAAATCCAACTATAGTGGTTTTATTGCCTGAACATAAGCAAGTGTTTTTGTTTAGTTCACAACGTTAACCACGTGTTTACCGCAACCGAAAAGTGACGCCGAGGGGTCTGACAAAGTGTCAGTATGAATGGAGATTTACTTGGATTTAATCAGATTTTATCCATAATTAGTTTCATATTACAAAGTTCTTTCCAGGAAATTAACGACAAAGTATTTCCAAATAATATCCAAATAATTGTGCTTTATAAGGCAGTTATATTTACTTGAATATCAATTAACAATATAAGTATTAATTGAGGTCTTAAATCATAATTTTTATGACTGAATTTTAGAGGTAAGAGGCAGGACATTGGTTGCTTGAATAGCTGCTACGTTATTACCAAAATGATTAAATTAACAATGAAAAAAGTCTCAATAATCACAATAACATGTGCTAAAATCAGGAACAATGTATTAAAAGCGATCACAAGAAACCACTGAGCTGAATCCACACCATCGAAACTGAACATTATTTTTCTTTGGATACTGTTTTGCCTTTGTAATTATAAAAAAATGTGTTTCTACTATTCTGTCCACCTCTGTATAACATGTGTGTCCTTCCATTTATCACACTGGCTATGTCTGGCTTTATTTGCCTTGTAAGTTTTATTTCTGAGTTGTTATTGCGAGGTTTGGACACCACACATGCACTTGTCTTTATGTTTCTGTGAGGAGTCCAGCTGCTATCTGTGGACTAACGTCACTAACTGGTTATTAAAGGCCAGGCAGGTCAATGAAATAGTTCCCAACCAATTTAGCTTACGATTATAACCAAAGGATGATTTCCTCCCTTTGCACGTTGACTCATTTTAGATGACTGAAGAAGCAAAATGATCATTTCAACCAGCTTTGTGTCATTACAATGTGGGTAGTTTATGCAAATGAACAATGATGAACTTCCCTCCATGTTGCCAGCACCCAAAGGCCCTCGCTCATTTAACAAACAACTACAGATTGCAATTCCACATTCTTTTGTATGCCCGCACCCACAGCTCCAAAATCAAAACAAACCGGAACACCCTTTCTGATTGTTCCTGTAGATATGGATGAAAGTGATGTTAACCTTCCTGTTGTCCTCGGGTCAAATTTGACCTGTTTACAAACTTCATCATATCACAAATATGGGTTTCTTTCATCTGACTGCCCCAAAATAACATGGATGAAAGTAATTCACAATTTCTGGGGGGTTTTCCATGATCAAAAAGGAGGTATAATCTCATGTAAATGAAGTTTATTGACCATAAATTACAGTAAAAAAAGTGTTAAACTTGTAGTAATGAGTTGGAATGAAGTTAGCTAAAAAGGTGTCATTATGTGCTGCCATTGAAAATGTTTTATATTATAATATTTATAATAAACTTTGACATATATCCATCTGTGATAATCCATCAATATTATGTTCCACTGATAGATAGATTAGAAAGAAAGATTTCTGCTTTTTTTACTCAAAAATTAGGTGTAATTTCATGGAAATAATGTTTATTAACCATAAATATTCCCCCATAAAAGTGTAAAACCTGTGGTAATGAGTTGGAGCGAGGTTGGCTAAAAAGGTGTAACACAGAATTAGGTGGTAATTTATAGTTTATGCTTTATAAACCGTCAAACTAGACCAAAAGTTGCACGGTCGACGGGAAGACAATAGGAGGGTTAATAGGGCTGTAGTTTTTTTTTACATGTCAAGCTTCTTTTGAATGAAGCCGTGAATGTCTGTTGTCATATTGTTTTGTTGTATACGTTTTTTGAACATTACAACATGTAAACATGTTCGAGTAGAAACAGAAAATACAAGTATGAACTAAAGATGAGCACCATATGGGACCTTTAAATTGGCACATTTTTGGTGAAGCCCCGAGCACATCCATGTTTAAAGTGGTGTTTTTGTTCTGATGTATTTTAGGAATCCTTTTGTCAAACCTTGGCCAGACACAACAGATGAAAAACAACCTTTTGGCTAATTCTGGCATGTGTATTTATTAATTTGCACGGTCCCTTCTCATATAAAGTAGACCTTTTCTAAAACAGTATTTGCTGCCATAATGCTATTTTGTCCACCCCCTGCTCGTTTATGATGATGAGTCACAACAAATGCACATACTTCCACAATCCATGACATAATGACACACCGATACGCCGCCACACTCGTGACTAACCTGCTGTAGGTCGCCCGGAACTGGACGTCAGTCAGGATTCCCAGGGGGAAACCATCTGGACCAAACGCTCATTTCTATACATTCAGCAGAATGTATGGAAGCATTTTCTACACGCAGCAGACTGATAAACAGCATGAACATATACAGTACTTACATTGTATACAGACATTCATAAATTATAATTCTTGTCATCTGGACATCCAGTAAAACAACATTAAAACTAAAAAAAAGTCAGTTTTTGGATAAAATATCCATGTTTTTAATGTTTTCTATGAATGTTCTTGAGCAAAACAGTACAATATTGTTTTGAACTAGTGCGTCATTTATCGTACCAGACACATTAATAGTCTCAACTGTATCCACATTTCTTGACAAGATAATAAAAAAAAGTTCCTACAGTTCATTTTACGACTTTGCACCCTGTCATTTTCCGAGAAGCAGACAAACCTGTTTGTGCTCGTGCAACATGACGCAATCCTGCCTTCAAACTAATACAGTACTTGCATAACATATACAGTAGTGTTGATTTCAGGGTCACTTATTGTTAAAATCAAGTCAACAGCAGAAAGCATCATCATCCATTATCATGTGCAAACAGTACTTGTGTATTTCGGTAAGGTTCAGTCCATCTCAACAGGTCCATTACCCTCAATAAGACCCAGATCAAACAGGATTTGCAAGTCTTTTTTGGCTGTTTTTATGATCATTGTGTCACGTGGATGTTACTTCAGCTCACAATGTAAAACAATAAATGGCAGAAAGTCAAAAAAGAAAGAATCCATCTTCAAATCTTCCCACATTCTCGTCATCCTGACTCACGTTTTCTTTTAAAGGAACAGTGTGTAACATTTTGGGGGATCTATTAGCAGAAATTGAATATTCATAACTATGTTTTAATCACCTGAAACGACTATGACTTGCCCCAAACTGCATGTGATTATCATAAAGTGGACATGACTGTAAAGGGGAGACTCGTTCGTACCCAGAGAACCCATTTTCATTCACATATCTTGAGGTCAGAGGTCAAGGGACCCCTTAGAAAATGGCCATGGTAGTTTTTCCTCGCCAAAATTGAGCGTAAGTTGGGAGCGTTATTTAACCTCCTTCGTGACAAGTTAGTATGACATGGTTGGTACCAGTGGATTTCTTAGGTTTTCTAGTTTCATATCTTCACTCTAGCTTTATAGCTAAGCCCAGTGCAACCTTAAATTCGCAAGTTGCGTTAATGTGTTAAAGAAATTAGTGGCATTAAAACAAATTTGCGTTAACGTGTTACTATCGTGTTGACTTTGACAGCCCTAAAATAAACCAAACATCTCAGACGCTGTCGGAGTTACCTTCGGTACCGGGCAGTTGATTATCTTCATGCACACTTTTTAAATAACATACTTTTAAGTCCAAGTGGAGTCACAAGTCATTGGTTGGATTGATTGAAGTTGCAAGTCTTAAAGTCTAAAGTCATAAAATCTGTGATTCGAGTGTGACTCGAGTCCACACCTCTGCATCGTTGCACTGCTACTTTTACTAAAGGATCCTCTATGATGGACCGTATGATTGTTGAAATGTTGTTTCAAAATTAATCATCTCCGTCATAATAAAAGAACAAAAGTCTTCCTTTTTTTATTTTGACACCAAAATTAGTCAAAAATCTAATTTGCAGCTGCCAGAAATAAACGAAACGTGATGTCACATCATGTCACCTACAGACAAAACACACAACTAAACACCTAAATAGGAGATAACAGAAAGAATGGTATCTGAGGGTGGATTTCTTTCTCTTTTCCATCAATCACAGAGACTAAGAGTCTATTGTAGCATAATTATCTGTGATTGACAACCGGTTTGTTTTCCATTGTGCAAACCCAGAAAACCTCCTCCCATCTGCCACTCCAAACTGCTCCCTAAAAATAAGTTTGCATGTTCTGTTTGATCCAGATGTGATTGGACAGCTCTGCACACTTCATGTCTGGAGTGTCTCTGTTTGATTTGCTTCATCGTCCTTCGGGTCAGAAGAGCAGAGTGGAGAGAAATCGAGTAGTTTCACACCCCAAACTTTGAATTTATAACTTCAGTTATTCTGTGTTTTCTGCTGCTGACAGGTTTTTGATGTCAGAGGGATTAAGAGTTAGCTTTAAAAGAAAATTTCAACAATTTGGTGAATACACTCATTTGTTTTCTTGCTGAGGGTTGGATTAAAATCTTGATATCACTCTCGTGTATGTGTGTAAAGGCTCTGACACACCAAGCCAACGATCGGTAAGTTTGGGGCCGTCGGTGAGCGTCTGTCGGACTAGTTTCGTCGGCTCTAGTCTGCCTGTGTCGGAGGTTTTTCGGCCGATTCAGCATGTTGAATCGGCGGCATCCATCGGTGAGAGAAATCACAATAAGCAAGCAAACAAGTAAAGACAACACAGAAGGCTCTTCTCATTTTTCATCTTCATCTCATCTGATCATTCCAATACACAGATATTTTCACAACGACATCTGGAATGAAGCTAAGTGGTGAGTGAGAGCGGTGTGAAAATGGTTGGCAAACGGCGCTTTGTTTCATGTACGTATCATTTCCCTTTTTGAACGATGAGTACCGACTACCGCCGCCTGCTGGTGTGTCAAGTTATTTCCTCTTACGCAGGCACAGAACGTACGCGTACGAGTCTTTGTGGTGTGTTCAAATGCAGCGGCCAAGACAAGCGCGACTTGAGCCGACGCGACAGTCGACGTTCATCGCCGCTAGTTCTCTGATGTCGGGTTAGTGAGTCTGGGCCTTTAGCTACGTACTTCTCTAATGCAGGACAAGGCGGTTTAGCAGAAGGGAAGGCTCTGTGAATACAGCTAAGAATGCATCGCGACCCCCCCGGTGAAGCTTTGGCGACACATAGTGGGGGTCAGCAGCCCATATTGGGAACAGTGCTCAACTATCATGTTTTTCCCAAATGACGTACAGATTTTTAGGCATTGTCTTATCTCAAAAGGCTTGAAACATATTGCATATAGCTGCCGTAAATGGGAAAGAAATCTCCCTGGGAAGGATACCCATGGACCCCCCCCCTCTTGGTTTGGGCTGAGCCCTGAATGCTTAACGTTTGGCTCCGTCCTGAGCAGACCAGTACGTGTTCTGGACTCACTTCTGGACCCAGCAGAGCCAAATGACGACTAATTAATGTAGCCAACCATCAGCTACTGGGGTTGATAAAGTAACCGACACACCTTACAGTACAGTAACCCTGCAGTGAATACCGTGATTTCTTTTTTTTTACTTTTCCACTTGTGACGTTACGTAACGCTGCAGCGTTTGATGCACCAGAGATTTGGGCAGAGAGCTCTGAAAATCACAACAACAGAGGCAGCTACACAGAAAGTGAGTCATGTTGAGTTATCAGTGTGTGTCAGCTTCAATACACTTCTGACAATCACGATTCAGGCAACATGAGGCAACTTACACCGATCAGCCATAACATTAAGACCACTGAGAGGCGAAGTGAATAACAGGGATTATCTCGTTACAATGGCACCTGGCAGTGGGGGGGATATATTAGACAGCAAGTGAACATTTTGAACTTTGAACTTTGTGTTGGAAGCAGAAACAATGGGCCAGCATAAAGATGTGAGCAACTTTGACAAGGGCCAAATAGTGCAGGCTAGACGACTGGGTCAGAGCATCTCCAGAGCTGCAGCTCTTGTGGGATGTTCCCGGTCTGCAGCGGTCAGGACCAAGGAAGGAAAACCGGTGAACCGGCGACAGGGTCAGACCCAAGGCTCATTGATGTACATGGAGAGCGAAGGCTGAACCGTGTTGTCCGATCCAATAGAAGAGCTACTGGAGCTCAAACTGCTGAAAAACGTAATTCTGTTTCCGATAGGAAGATGTCAGAACACAGTGCATCTCAGTTTGTTGCGTACGGGGCTGCGTAGCCGCAGACCGGTCAGGGTGCCCATGCTGTCATAATGTTATGGCTGATCGGTGTATATCAAACCAGACAGTCGTTTTGGTGCTGCATCAGTCACAAATACTATGAAGGTAAACGTCTATAACACGACAAACCACAACTTTAAAGCAGCAGTCGGTAGAAATGGAGCAAATATAATAAAAAAAAAGATATTTTTATAAAACGGTCACTCCTGACAGTAATGCATCAGACAGATAATCAGCGCTGCCTAGTTTGACTGTTTGATCGTTGAGTGATTGACAGCTGCCTCTGTTGAATGAACAGCCAATAGGAACGCTCTCTCTCTGAAACGACCTGTGATTGTTCAAAGTCTCCCGTCACGGGCTAGATTTTCTAAAGCCTGAAAACAGAGCCATGAGGAGGAGCAGAAGTCTCTTTCAGAACACTTGAATTACAATATGCTGAAAGGTTATTATGGATTTTTTGCCCAATGATGCCTAAAATATTCTGCCTACTGCTGCTTTAACAAAAATTGGAATTCACTGCAGAGCTGTTATCTACGAGATGTCAGTTATTTTATCTCGCCACTTCATCATGCCGTTGCTCAGCTGACTCGATCTGAATCTCCTCCCAGCAGCACCTGTTCTGCCGCTCTGCTCTCACCTGCGATCTGTGTACACCACGTGTACACAGGTAGTGACCCAGATCACTTCATGCATGATAAGACCTCAAGTCAAAACATTAGGTGCGGCGCCTTCTCAAACACATATTTGAGTAAGACTTTACAGTACTCTATGCTTTTTTCCCCTACTGTTTACTGGGATTATAGCACCACAAACTTCGGCAGTCACGTCTTTGCTGTGAGGACTGCACAGTGTCTGTTACTGAAATCTATTGAAAGGCTAGACGGAGCTGCGTCTCTTAAACACCCTGAACGGGGAGAAAATGCGTAGGCCCGTTGTTATGGAGCTTATGCTCGAGCACTGGCGCGGACTGCAAACGCAGCCTGATGATCCGGGCTCCATGTAGTGAGGACAGCTACTGTTCTGCTGCATGTAGGCATCGGAGAACGTGAGCTCCTGAGGGATCATGGTGGGTATGGAGCCCTGCAGCTTCTCCTTGCTCCTGTACCACAAGCAGGAGCATATAGTCTGGAAATGCAGCACCTCGGTGTAGACGCCTTTTAAATCTCTAGCCTTTGTGGCGTCGTCTGCTACGGGTGTGGACGAGGTCGAGGCTGAGATCGGTAGCAGGCGAGCCACCTCTCCTCTGGGCTTGCCGACGGACATCAGGGCCCTCTGCTTGGCGTCCCTGCGCTCGTCCTCGGTGTTCATGGTCAGGAAGCGGAGCACCACCAGGTTCAGGAACGCCCCAATCACCGTCAGGCCCATCAGGATGTAGACGAAGCAGAAGGCCACGTACCGAGGGTCGTTCTGCAGCGCGTCGTCCCTCTGCAGGGCCACGTAGTCTCCGAACCCGATGGTGGTGAGCGTGATGAAGCAGTAGTAGTAGGCGTGGAGGAAGCTCCATCCCTCGCAGTGGGAGAACGCCACGGCCCCCACGCACAGGGTGCTCATGCAGGAGAAGAAGCCCACCGTCACCATGTTTGCCATGGAGACCTCGGTGTGACGCATTCCCAGGCACTTCTTGGCTTGGTGCAGCAGGTACCTGACGAACGTGTTGATCCGCTCACCCAGGCTCTGGAACATGACCAGGGTGAGCGGGATCCCCAGGAGGGCGTAGAACATGCAGAACACTTTTCCTGAGTCGGTGCTGGGCGCCGCATGGCCGTAACCTGCAGGAGGAGACATCACAGTTTTTACACCTCAGACAGACGGTCTGTTATATGCTGTCAGAAAAGCTGTGATGTGGCGAAGCAGTTTGACACGAGCTCCTATAATAAAATGATTATTTTAAAGTTGTTGATTGAATTAATTCCACAGGAAACCAACACACACACACTCCCACGACATCCTCCCGTTAATGAAAAAACCCAATCACACTATCCAGCCTGACTTTAATGTTGTGAATTAACAGCTATTTATTTATAACTCCCACGCTGTTGTCAGCTGAGACGTTGTAGGCGCTGGAAATAAATCACTTTCCTCACCTAAATTACCCTGAAGTGGCCGTAGAGATGCCCTTGTTGTTTCAGTGTTTTAGCGACTAGAGAAGCTGTTTCTGTTTTACAATGACACATAAATTACACCTGATGTTTTAGAGGAACAGTGTGTAACATTTCGGGGATCTATTAGCAGAAATGGATTATAATATTCATAACTATGTTTCAATCACCTGAAACTAAGGATTGTTTTCGTCAGCTTAGAATGAGCCCTTCATATCTACATAGGGAGCAGGTCCTCTTCACGGAGTCCTACATGTTGCTCTGCCATGTTTCTACAGTAGCCCAAAACAGACAAACCGAACACTGGCTCTAGAGAGAGCCTTAACGTTTTTTTCGTTACCTGAAGGCCACCGTAGTTCTCTGACACGCTTGTGAAACTGCAGTAACGTGAGCCGCAGAGTGCAAAACCGTGGTACCGCCACCCGCCGTTGCTCCTAAAGTAGTGTTATTATGGTAAGGATGGCCTCTGAGTGAGGTGAACAGCGTTACTACGGTTTTGCACTCAGCGGTTCACGTTATCGCAGTCTTGGAAAGGGAGGAGTGAGCGGAGAGGCAGTTGGTTGCAATCTGCAACCACACCACTAGATGCCGCCAAATCCTACACACTGTCCCTTTAAAAGTTGATTCTGATATTTGAGTCAGTATTCTCAGATTTGACTGTTTAAAGAGTAACTAAACTCAAGAGTTTTGGGCTGAAGTGCCTCTACCCTGGAAATTCAAAAAAAGCCTCTAGAATGTGGAAAAAGGCGGGCTAAGACACGGCCAGTCACTCCTCCGTGACGTGACCTGAAGCCGCCCTCCTCAAGCAACTTGATAATGCCTGGTCACATAATGACCCCTTAAGGTTAAACTCTGCCGATCCTCAACAGGCTCTGCGCCACCGCAGCGTAGGCAGCACATGCAGACAAACAGCGCCTGGAGCTCTTTTACCAGCAGGTGGGCGAGGAGCCCCAGCAAAGGAGCGCCGTTCATCTGCATGCACCGCTCGCGCTGCAGTACAGAGGGAAAAGGCAGAAGAATTGGCAGCAATCCTGTAAATAGCGAAGCTGTTCGTACCATTATTTTATATTCATGTAATAAACATACAAATGTCAATTAGACGGTAATCTGCATGAGATATAAAGAAAAACAAATAGAAATTGGTTACAATAATCATCCGCTTATAGTGATCAATTTGACCCGGACAGACGTGAAGCGGTTTCCACCGAACTCCACAGTCTGACGTTGGTTTTATCGGAGGAGGTGGGGTTTGGGGGATTGGTTGATGGTGAAGGCTGTCACCATGCCGTCACCTGCCACCAGATCAGCCAACAGCAAAATCCAACTGCAATAGCTGGGTTTCAACCAGTAGAGGGCAGTCACGATGCATATTTATTACACAATATGTACAGTGGTGTAGTGGAGGGTATACGCAGGTATAAGGATCTTCTATTTTCTGGTATTTTACAGTATACCCACCTATCAGCCCAAAAGCCATTAGAATATACAGGAGTACACCCACTTCCTCCTCTGTAACTAACTACCCATCTACCCAGTACACCCACCTCATCAACGACCACTACACCACTGAACATGTAGAATTCAAACACTTGCTTTGAATGCCAAGATTTGGACCTGAATCCATCAACAACACTATTAAATACCCATATATACTATATATATACTGTATATATACATACATACATAGTGTTTTGGCTGAAAACAAATGGTTTGGGGGTTTAGTTACACTTTAAAGAAAGAAAGAACAAGAAATTAAAGATTTTTTGTCCCACCAATGTTATATTCCTGGTATTGTATTTATTCATTTATTCAACCAGGAAAGCCTCATTGTTATAAAGTTATTCTAATAAATAATTTTTTGAGGGTGTTTTGGTGAAGAAAGGCACCAAAAACAACGAGTTACAGACAAACAACATAAGACAAAATCAAAGTAATGTGAAGGATTTCATCCTAGAAACAGCCTCTTAAAATAGCCCAGGAGCTAAAATCATATAAAATAACTAAAATCAATGCAAAACAATGACTTAATGAGACTAAATGAGTGGATCATTATGGACAGGTCTTGAAACAGGATTCATTTAAGGAGATAAAATCTACATAAAGTATATTTGAACAGTTAAATGGATATAAAAAATGTGAAGAAAAACAACCTTTTCAGTTGCTAGTCAGAAATCCATTAGAAGTGTTGGTTTGGCTCACATGGGGGTAATATGTAGTTTGTGTCTCTCCTGTTATTACCACTCGAGTCACGCAACTAAGCCTCCAATTATCTGAAAAATAAATATCTAAAACCTTTACTGCTGTTGTGATGATATTTCCAAAATCCTCAAAGAGTCTTTTAACCCTCTGGATGAAACAAATATTCTGTTTGCTGCACGAGAAAAATATTTGGACAAATATAAGTGAAATATTGGTTCATG
Organism: Sebastes umbrosus; assembly: GCF_015220745.1. Classification (NCBI taxonomy): domain Eukaryota; kingdom Metazoa; phylum Chordata; class Actinopteri; order Perciformes; family Sebastidae; genus Sebastes; species Sebastes umbrosus. The sequence continues at coordinate 27,120,190 of NC_051284.1, read as the reverse complement.
TGGTACTAACTGAGCGAGGAGTTATCATTTCCGGGCACCATCTTTGAATCCCAAATGTATGTAAAGTATGTAATACATGTTTTGCAATACATATATTTTAAATAATAAAAACGATATAAAAAGTATAGATTGTACACGAGAAGAAACAAACCAGTAAGGGGTCGAGAGACATCACATCAAAGACAAAATTGCCTTTTGCATTGATTGTTTTTATAAGGTAAAGTAAAAGTGCAAAAGTATTAGCATCAAAATATATTTAAAGTACCAAAAGTTATCATGATGCAGAATTGCTCGTTACAGAATAATGTGTTATATTATTGGATTATAATTGTCAATGCATTAATGTGTACATTACTGGTAATTGTAGAGCTAATTTTTATTATTTTATATTGCATACTCCTGGGCTTGTGAATTCCCCCCAGGGATCAAAAATGTTTTATCTTAACCAATAATATTACATCAGAATTTATTTGTTTTATTAATTTATTCTAAGTACAGGGATCAATAAAGATTTATCTTAATTTATTTATTGATTATATTTTTTATCTTATTTTTTAAATTAATTAATTAATTGATTATATTTTGTATTATTTATCTCAATCTGCAAATAAACTAGAAACAAAAGTACAATATTTGCCTCTTAAATGTAGTGGAGTATAAGTATAAAGTAGCAGACAATGAAAATACTCAGTACTACTACAGTACTATAAAACTTAAATACAGGGGTCAATAAAGTTTTATCTTTATTTATTATAATTTTTTTTATCTTATTTATATTTTATTATATTTTTTGATTATGTGTGGTATTATCAATCTCAATCTGCAATTTAACAAGTAACTAAAGTACAATATTTGCCTCTGAAATGTAGTGGAGTAGTACTCAAGTACTAGAGTACCTACAATTGTGCTTAAGTACAGGGATCAATAACATTTTAACTTAATTTATTTGTTGATTATATATTTGTATCTTCATTTATTTGTTGATTATATTTTTTATCTTCATTTATTTGTTGATTATATATATATTATCTTTATTTATTGTCTTAATATATCTGTTGATTATATGTTGTATTATTAATCTCCAGCAGCAAAGTAACTAAAATGCATTATTTGCCTCCAGTGGAGTAGAAGTATAAAGTAGCAGAAAATGAAAAATACTCAAATACAGATGTAGAAGTACCTCAAAAAGTAGAGTAGGCTACTTGAGTACATGTACTTCGTTACTTTGCACCACTCCACTGCTCACATGTAACACTAATGAGATGCACAAACTGAGGTAACATCCTGTCTGCAGCTCTGCACTGAGCATCTTCAAAAGCTGCTTTAATTAATGTGTTTAATGAATAAACTTAACCAGCTCACCTATGGTGGTAATCACAGTGATGGCGAAGTAAAAGGAGCCAGCAAACTTCCACTGGACTCCAGCTTTGTGCGGTTTGAGCTGCAGGACTGTGTGCTCCAGCTCCTCGAAGTTCTCTTTGGTTAAGTTGTATTTGCGCATGAGTTCGTACTTCCTGGCGTCCAGCTTCCTCTTGTGGCTCTTCTCCTGTCTGGACTCCAGAGTCTCGAACACGGCCGCTCCGACCACCAGGTAGGTGAGGATGCTGATGATGAGGGCGAGAGTCCGGGCGTTTTGTCTCTTCATGGTAATCTGGAGACAGACAGAGAGCTGAGAGAGGCGACCTTCTCCTGGCTCACTCCGGATCCAACAGAGAGGAAGGAGGAGACTTCTGGAGCTGTTCTCTCAGCACCACCCCCACATCACAGTTGGGTTGCTACTGTATTTGGACTATTTGTCACCGACTTATATTTAGATTCTGCAGAAAAAGAAACACCGGGTAATCCCACAGACCCATCAAAAAGAAAATTGACTTTTGCATTGATTGTTTTTATAAAGTAAAAGTGCAAAAGTATTAGCATCAAAATAATAATAATAAAATAAATAAGATTTATCTTAATTTATTTATTGATTATATTTTTTATCTTATTTTTAAAATTAATTAATTAATTGATTATATTTTGTATTATTTATCTCAATGTGCAAAGTAACTAGTAACTAAAGTATAATATTTGCCTCTTAAATGTAATGGAGTAGAAGTATAAATTAGCAAAAAATGAAAATACTCAAGTACAAATACCTCAAAATTGTGCTTAAGTACAGGGATCAATAAAGATATCTCAAAGTAATTATATCTATCTTATTTCTTTTCTTAATTTATTTGTTGAATATATATTTTTTATCTTAATTTATTTGTTGATTATATTCTTTTATTATATATATATATATATATATATATATATATATATATATATTTTGACCTCAGATTCATTATATTTTTCTAATCTTATTTTTTGTATTAATACATTTGTTGAATATATTTTTTCTATCTTATTTACTTCATGTATTTATTGATTATATTTTTTTGTAAATATATTTGTTGAATATTTTTCTAGCTTATTTTTGTCTTAATTTATTTGTTTAATATATATTTGTTATCTTAAGTTGTTGATTATATATGTTTATCTTAATTTATTTGTTGATTGTATATATTTTATCTTAATTTTTTTCTTAATTTATTTGTTGATTGTATTTTGTGTTAGTAATCTCAGTCTGCAAAGTAACTAGTAACTAAAGTACAATATTTGCCTCTTAAATGTAGTCCAGTAGAAGTATAAATAAGCAGAAAATTAAATACTCAAGTACTACTACAGTACTATAAGTACTTCAAAATTGTGCTTTAGTACAGGGATTGTGAATTCCCCCTGGGATCAAAAATATTTTATCTTAACCAATAATATTACATCAGAATTTATTTGTTTTATTAATTTATTTAAGTACAGGGATCAATAAAGATATGAGACTTGGAGGTGTTCTCTCAGCACCACCCCCACATCACAGTTGGGTTGCTACTGTATTTGGACTATTTGTCACCGACTTATATTTAGATTCTGCAGAAAAAAACACCGGAAAGACCCATCAAACCATCAAAGAGAAAATTGCCTTTTGCATTGATTGTTTTTATAAGGTAAAGTAAAAGTGCAAAGCATCAAAATATATTTAAAGGTCCCATATTATAAAAAAGTGTTGTTTTTTATTATAAAGCAGGCTTGAGTCCTATATAAATACTATGAAAGTATCGAAACGCTCAATCCTCAGGGAATAAACACAGCCCGTAATCAGAAACTGTGCGTTTGAAACAAGCTGTCGGGATTTCTGTCCATTTGTGATGTCACAAATATACAATATTTAGACCCTTTACACAGATTTAAACGTTAACATTCTAAATGTTTCCCGGTTTATTCCTGGTTGCAGTGTATGTGAATGACATCAGCTGACAGGAAGTACATATGGACCCAAGCTGTTGCTTAGCAACGCAATTCTGTTGCAATTTCGTCAAAATGCGCTAAAACGGAGCGTTTCAGACAGAGGGTAAATACAGGCATATTCAGGCCGACAGTACGAGGAGAATAAAGTTTTTTTTTAAGATAACACAAGTAAACATGTTCTAGTAGAAACACAAAATACAAGTATGAACCTGAAAATGAACACGATATAGGACCTTTAAAGTACCAAAAGTTATCATGATGCAGAATGGCTAATTTCAGAATAATGTGTTATATTATTGGATTATAATTGTCAATGCATTAATGTGTACATTACTGGTAATTGTGGCGCTAATTTTAATTATTTTATTTTGCCTACTTCTGGGCTTGTGAATTCCCCCCAGGGATCAAAACATTTTTTTATCTTAACCAATAATATCACATCAGAATTTATTTGTTTTATTAATTTATTTCTAAGTACAGGGATCAATAAAGATTTATCTTAATTTATTTGTTGATTATATTTTTTTATTTTCTTTTTTATATAAATGTATTTGTTCATTATATTTTTTTATTTAATTTTTATCTTAATTTATTTGTTGACTATATTTTGTATTATTTATCTCAATCTGCAAAGTAACTAGTAACTTAAGTACAATGTTTGCCTCTGAAATGTAGGGGAGTATAAAGTAGCAGAAAATGAAAAGTAGCAGAAAATATTCAAGTACACGTACCTCAAAATTGCACTTACTACAGGGATCAATAAAGATTTATCTTAATTTATTTGTTGATTATATTTTTTATGTCTTCTTTTTTATCTTAATTTATTTGTTTATTTATGTATTTTTTTCTTCATTTATTTATTGATTATATTTTTGAGACGGAGCTGTTCTCTCAGCACCACCCCCACATCACAGTTGGGTTGCTACTGTATTTGGACTATTTGTAGAAAAGAAACAACAGGTAGTCCCACAGACTGTCAGCAAAACAATGTGCTCACTTTCCAGGTTGGTTTTTACGCGCCAACACACACACGCACCTTTCCTACCTGAGGCCAAAATAAACCAGTTTTTCTCCCCAAAATGTGACACGCTGAGCCTCCAAACAACTAGTCCCCTAACATCGCCAAATAATAAAGACTGGTGTGTGTATATGATTCACGGGTTCATTGTCCAGTGGCTATTTAAACAGAGTGGCTCTACTGGCTTCACAAGTTGTCTGGCAACCTAATGATAACCATCGTTTTCCCTGAGCAAATATTTAAAAGCCACATCCCTTTTAAAGGCAGGTGAGCAGGTGGCAGGATTCTTCAGCTCCAACACGCAACCTTTGTCACACACACACAGAGAAAACAAAGGAGTAGGATTATTTAAAAAGAAAAGGAAAAAGAAGGACAATGTACCAAATATTTGAGATATTATACATAAAGTTTAATATCAGAGGGTTAAACTGTCTTCAATTTCTTTTCTGCCTGAATGTTAAAGGATCACTACGATGATTTTAATCATGAGGTTGTAGCTATTAATGTCTTCTGTGTCTCTGAAGGAGCCTTTGATTTTGAAAAAAAATAAACCTGATGATGTCATAGTGATGTCATCAGGGTTATTTGGGTTTTCGACTACACATTTATTTATAACAGAAGTATAAACAGTATAGAAGCAAAGAGACAAAACCATGGTGTTTTTTTTGGATTGTACAATTGACTTTCACTTCTTGGCAATATATGTTCTTTGGCATTACAGAGGGGAGGTGCTGAGTTTGAAAGTCTATTGAGTTGCATTATGGGAAATGTAGGAGCCAGTGTTTTTTGGCGCTTGACTCATACTAGAGGCTGCACATCGGGATCTCAGAGGCTCTGGCGGCTTCAATTTCTTTTTAAATACAACATGGCTTCTTTAAGAGTAAGAGCACGGTCACAAATGCGAGAATTTGCTGTTTGTTTCCAATTTATGTTTTTACAAATTTAATATGCCTTGGGTTTTGGACTGTTGGTTGGACAAAACAAGCAACATAAAGACATGACGTAATAATCGAAAAATTATCAATACATGAATCAATAAGAAAAATAATCATAAGTAGCAGTTCTATGAGGCATTCATTAAATAAATCTAAATTAAACCACTTCTTTTTGGTATATTAATAAAACTGCAAAAAACTACAATTTTTGATCGTTTATCATAACATAATGTAATTTGTTCATACAGTATATGAGGAACACACTAGCGTTCTATGTTTGAATGTTTTAATGGGGATAAACAGCACACTGGAGATGTTTGAGTGCTACAAAGAAAAAAACAAAATGATGCTTTTCAAGCAAAAGTTAAACCGATAAAATAAAACCCATGGAGGTACTTGTACACAGATCAGCTTCATGCTTTTCTGGGTCTTTAAAAATCAGGTGTGGCTGCAATTACATCACACTTCAATTAAAAAAAGCATAGCTGAACGGGGCCTTCATGAGGTAAGTGGGAGAGATCTTCAGCTCTCTGAGGTTTTCTACAAGGCCTCAAACTCATCAATCCTCTGCTTGGTGTTGCCCATACGGATCTGACGCAGGGTCTTGTACTTGTCGCGGCCGACTCTGACGTTCTCGTCGTGGAGCATGTCGTTCTGGGTCTTCTTCTTGTCGTCTCGGGCTTCTGCCAGCTCTGAGCTCAGGGCCTGTGGAGGGAAGACATTTCACTTATTAAACCAGAGTTTTACAATATATCCACTTTACAAGAGAGACATTTAGATTAGTCTCACATTGGTACATTTCTTCCAGTTGTTTCCAGTACACTACAAGACTTTCATTAACTACTTCTCTATCAGTTAATGATTTCCTCAAATGTCCCAGAATGAATTTTTTCAGAATGACTCACTCAGTTTTCCAGAGAATAAGCTTCCTCTTGTAACTCTATACTTGGTACTCAGCTGTGGGTCCCGTGTGAGGTTTAACAGTTGCAACACAACCTGTCTGGTGGCTGCAATACTTCCTGGTCGACTAACAGAAAATTCTCTTTCACAAGTTAGATAACTGAAAACTGAGGAACTCGTAGGCGTGTTTTTGGATCTCACATTTCAGAGATACAAACAGCACTGCTTGTGAATTTTCCTGGGAATGTCTCCACAGACACCCAGTTCATAATACAGCAACTGCAAAGGCTTTCATCAGTCAAGGATCAAGGAAGTTTTTATTGTCATTCCAGAACATGTTTGTATATGAAATGGGACGAAATATAGTACTTAGGTCCCGCAATAAGAAAGCACTAATATACAATAATAATTTAAAAAGCAATAAAAATCAACTATAACAAATAAAACACATAATAAATAGTCAAAAATACATAATAAATAGTCATAAATAGTAAAAAGTGACGTAAGTCTGAGGGGAGAACATTTAGCCAAATGGCCTCAATTGCACTTGTCAAATGCACCGTAAGCAGCATTGTGCCTTAAGTGGCAGCATAATAACAACAGTACAGCAGTAGCAGAGTGAGCCGTGAGGCGACAGATAGTGACTTAAAGGGCGGGTCCATTATTTTTTGAGGTTTTTATATCATTCTGTAGCTTCCCAGTGATGTTCCTTCTGTATTCAAATCCAAACATTCAAATTTTGGTCCAAGTATGTATTTTTTTTAGCGTCAAAATGCTTTTTTCCCAAACCCTTCTAAAAACTTTTACCCACGTGACCTGACATAGGTTTCTGCATGATGACACTACAAGTTACATAGCCTATATTCTTATCCACAATTACCTAAAGTACTCTAATGCCAGTTAGCAGGCTCCCAGTTTGGAGAAGCAGACAGGATTACCAGCACAGAAGCAAAGCATTGTACTACTGTGTGGACGCCACGTTAGTTCGGATCCGAAAGTCACACAATAACACACACAAACTAACCGATCGAGGCAACGGTAGACCAGCAACTCCAGTGTTCTGTGAGGTACAATTACTGTTTCTTTGAATGGAGTCTGGTGGCTTTGAATAGAGCAATGTAATAGCTTCAGTTCCCCTTTGGAAAGGGCTGTCTGACAGCGAGGTAAAGCGGTGAAAATATTCTAAATAAAGCGTACACTTAAACTGATATTGATTTTTTTTAGGTGGCTAAAATATGCTTTTCTGTTGCTCCCGTCCACGGCCGCTTTACCTGACCATCAGACAGCTTTTTTTATATTGCTCAATTGAAATACATCAGACTCCATTCACAAAAACAGTCATTTTACCTCGCAGAACGCGGGAATATTATGTTACATACACCTTGTAACTCTATACTTGTTACTCGGCTGTAGGTCTCATATGAGGATTAACAGTCAAAACACAACCTGTCTGCAATACTTCCTGGTTGACTGACAGTCTGTCTGATTATTTTTTCTTTGTTTGTTTGATTGTTGAGTATCCGTGCAAAATGCTGAGGACAGATGGAGGCCTTATCTCTTTGTTTCCCGTTAGTCCTTAGATAACTAAAAACATTTTAAGCTACTAAACATTTGTATTTTCTATATATTTCTCTACATTTAGCCACATATGTGTAGGAATATGAAAAATATATCATAGAGTTACAAAACTGGACCTAAGAATATAAGGAACATAACCAGTTTTTAAAGATATACAGTAGTTGAAGTGTTTTGGTATGTCTGTTTTTTCCCCCAAATTTTAATTAAAATAATTGTATCACTTACTATCATGGTTTAATATACTACTTACACAAGTGTGATGTGTGCATTTTTCCAAGAGATATAACAATTTAGCTAAACTGTGATTGACCAGTTTGAACAGCTCTTTCTTAAGGATGTAGCAAAACTACAAGAAATATGTAAAAAAATAAAAGCAGCTGAAATTAGCTCGTTATATTTGGGTTGTATCCTGGGACCCTGAACTCACCTTCAGCTGCTTCTGCAGGCGCTGGTTCTTCTCGGCCTCGGTGAGTCGCTCTTCCTCCTGGTGGTGGTCGTTGATGTCCGCCGTCGGCAGCTCGGCGCTGTAGGTGCTATTCTCTTCACTGTGCTCGTGGTCACTCTCGCTGTCCGAGGAGGAGGAGGAGGAGGAGGAGGAAGCAGGAGCTATGACAGGAGCTACGACAGGAGCTACGACAGGAGCTGAGTTAGCAGAGCTCATCACATTGTGCAGCTCCTCCTTCGTCTTGATCAGGTTCTCCTCCACTTCCATAACCTGGGATGAAGAGGAGAGGTTTAGTTTACACGTGTTAAGTATCAGTATGACTCTGACCAGTTTATGGACAAATGAAACTAGCAGGCAGAGCTGGACTCTGATCTCAGGTCTTAATTTCGCTTTTGAAAAACAGTTTTATGACGACTTGGACCTGTCTTCATCTTTTCCATTAATGGATGTTGGTTTGATTTATTTATTCAAGAAGGACTGAGGATATACAAGCCGTTTTTATGATATGTACATGAAACAAAGCAGCGTATGCCGACAATTTTCACAACACTCTCACTCACAGCTTCATTCCAGATGGCCATGTCATTGTGAAAATATCTGTGTTGGAATGATCAGATGAGATGAAGATAAAAAAACAAAAAGAGCCGTCTGTGTTTTTCCACTTGATTTTTTAATATTTCCCCTTGTTTATATTGTTCCTATTTTTATATTTCCTTCTATTTAAATTGTTCTTATTTTGTTTCACTTTTGCTTTTTTTACTGTGTTGTATCTTGCTTCTTTTTTTTTTACTTCTTGTTTCTGCACTATCCCCTTTGCTGCTGTACACTTCAAATGTCCCCACTGCAGGAATAATAAAGGAATATCTCATCTTATCTTATCTTATAGCTACATACGGAGCGGGTCCTCTTCACGGAGCCGACCGCCATGTTTTCTACAGTAGCCCAGAACGGACAAACCAAACACTGGCTCTAGAGAGGGACATTCACGCTTTCACTTCGGCCACGGTAGTTCTCCTACACGCTTGTCACACAGCAGAAGTTTGAGTTGGTTGCAATCTGCAACTTCACTGCTAGATGACACCAAATCCTACACGCTGCACCTTTAAGTATTAATATAATGCTTATTAATGCTAAATAGAGGGAATTAAAATAAAGTGTTGCACAATTTGCTCTGGCCTTAAATATACCCCATCTTTTTTTTGTACTGACATAAATGATAAAACACACAAGATAAAGAAAAAAAATGCATATTGCATAGGTGACATAAAAAAAGAAGCTTGTGATCACAAAAAAAAACAAACAGCTGAAGAGGTGACAGGAAATAGTATGTTCTGACATTTTCCTGGTAATTCTGTAAAGGTACATCATTTGATCGCGTGTTGGGAACTCACCTTGCTGTGCCATGTCTCAGCCTCTTCCTCCTTCACTCTCTTGATCTCCTCCAGCAGAGAGATCTTGGCGCTGTACTCGGCCAGCTCTGCGGCCTGAGGGAGGAGGCACAAACCGACATTGTCGTTAAAAAGCCCAAGAACAGACACCTGATTACCTCGGTAACCTCAATTACCTTGACGCGGCGCCATTTTATGAATGGATAAACAAAAAAAAAAAACCCACGACTGGATTAACCATTTATCTGATAATTAGTTAGTTAATAGTTGTTTGATAATAGTTTAAACGTGAAGTGAATAAATAAATGTAGTACTTCTAATTCCAATGAATTTACCTGACAGCTGTACTGACTTTACACATTTAGAGGAATAGTGTGTAACATTTAGGGGGATCTATTGGTAGAAATGGAATAAAAAACAAACTCTGTTAACTTTTCCTGCTTGGACCGGAGTCGATATTGTTACTCGCTCCCGTCGACGCCGCTCTCTCTCTCTTGCTCCCACTCACTTCCCACGTACACACACACTCTACGCACTGGCTCTGCTCCTAATGTCTCTAGAGAGGGCCATTAGCGTTTTCATGTCTGCCACCGCACTCTCCAACACGCCTGGCACACGGGAGAAGCTTCAGTTGGTTGCAATCTCCTCACCTCACCGCTAGATACCACCAGATCCTACACACTGGACCTTTAACTTCCAATAAGCTCATAAAATATTATAAAAACATAAAAGTGGCCTTGTTTCAGCTCAATGACCTAATGAGTATTTGACATTTTCTAAAGAGTTTTAAAGTGAGAGAGAGTCTCAAAGAATTTTCTCACACTGCAAGAGAAACTAAATCCCAGTTAAGCAGGAAAATCCCCCAAACCAAAGGATGCATTAGTGCAAACTGCTATCAAAACAGTTAATATGTGTTTATCCTGAATGTAGGAGCTTTGTATGTGTAATGAGTGTTTTTCTATCACGACTTTTTCTCACGTGAAGGATTTGAGCACTTCTTGCACCGTGTACTCACCAGCTGCTCCTGGCTCCTGATCTGGTCCTCAGCTTGCCTGGCCAGCTCCTCCTTGGCTATTATGGCCTCCATCCTCTCAGCCTCCAGCCGGGCCGCCTCCTGCTCCACCCTCCTCCTCTCCTCCTCCAGCCTCACGGCCCTGTCCAGCTGCTCCTGAAGCTCTACAGGACAAAGTCAGCGAACACACAAGAAAATTATTCTATGCGGTGAAAAAATTCACTACTCGGATTTTTGCGGCATTCTGGTGCAATTATAAATCTGTGAAATAATACATTTGTATTACTAAAGGCAGTGGTTCATGACCTTTTTGGCCTATGGACTCTTAAAATGAACCAGGATCTACTTGTGACCCGTCATGATAAGAGTTGTGAGCAGTGAGTGACTTTCTTCTTCTCAGGTTGTTGTTAAATTTGAATGATTTTTAAAGTCCTAAGGAAGTAAAAAATGCAGTATTTCACAAGAAAAAAAAAAGCGTGAAAAGTCAGAAAAAAAGAAATGATATTAGATTTTTTATCATCTGAGGAACCTTTTTGATTTTTCAGGGACCTATTTTGGGACACCTAGGTTGTTTAGACCCAATTTCTGCACAATATTATTTCTTACCTTTTTTTCCTCTAACTTTGAACGTAGGTGATGTAGTTTTTGATATACGTGATGATGAATATAACATAATGTTTATAAATAAAATATGTTTGATATTTAAAAAAATGTTTTTTGTATTACTGTTTTTATGTACTTTATTGCATTGGTAATAGTTTGTGGATGTTTTATCACCCGGGGTTTTTTGGATGAACTACACCTGCCATCATAGCGCTTGTTTGCCTATCGTTGTGCATGATGTATAAATATGGGGTGTGGTTTCCACTTTTCAAACATTCTGACCTGACGAAGATCCAAGTAGTGGCATGGAGTAGTCAAGTCAAACTTTATTTATATAGCATGTTTAAAACTAAACTTGACTAAAGTGCTGAACATGTACATAATAAAAATGTATACAAAGCAAGCAACAATAAGAACAGAGTTAAATCAATAAACATAATGTGCACATAACAGCAGTGAAAGAAGATAAAGTTAATCAAAGGTCAGCGAGAAGAGGTGAGACTTCAGCAGCAACTTAAATGATTCTGTGGTCTGAGCTGTTTCAATATGAAAAGGTAAATTCTTGCAAAGTCTCAGTCGCCTCTGTTTTTCAGTCTAGTTCTGGGGACGTTACCTTTTTCCTTATTGACGCTGTATTGATAGCCTTGCACCTACGTGATGTGCGTATAATTACTCTTCTTCAACACCTAGATTGGTTGGAAATCTTTGATTTAAAGCATATGAGCAAGAGTGTTTCCCAAATCAGACCATCTTGCAGCTTGTGACTGTTTTTTGAGCATTTTCTTCGTCTGCTGAATTCAAGTTGCTGCCATTTTCTAGTGCAGGAAGCTGCATCCTCTTTTGTTTTATAGTAACACTCAATTACATATTGCTTCTGTTTCACAACTGAGAACACCAAAAATAGAATAAATTTGTTTATAAAAATTTAAAAACTCAAAATCAGTCTCCCCATTCATTGTCTATGGAGCAGCTCCAGACATTATACCCTATGACATCACAAGTTTGAGACTTACTTCTCAGCAGTGACATAGCCTATTTGTCGCTTAAAATGTTTTCAGATCTTGGTGGATTGTTTAGACGGAATAACAGGAAGTTCATGTGCAGGCCACCATGTTGTTTCCTGTTTGAAACGGCGAGCAGAAAAACAGGGACCAATCATTCAACGAGAGGGTACGTCACCGCTTGAACGGCCAATTGAGTGGAGCAGCGTGTCCCCAAGTGTCCTCGCCGGACCTGGTGGACATGTACCGCTGGATTTAACATTATAGACATGACCACTGACTATTTATATAACAATTTAGCCACAAATTCACAGACTGACCGTACACGGTCCAGACATATATGTCTTGTTAATGTAAAAACTGAGATGTATTTCAAGCAAATAAACAGAAGGGGGCAGTAAAGCCATTTTGCGTGTTTAGGTTTGAAATGTACAATACAACACAACATAAATTATAATGTTGATTTACTTTGTGTTTTTTTCCTGTAGCATAATATGATCAAGAGTTAAATGTCCAGTGTGTAGGATCTGGCGGTTTCTAGCGGTGAGGTGAGGAGATTACAACCAACTGGTGGCCAAAGCAAAAACGCTAATTGCCCTCTCTAGAGCCATTTGGAGCAGAGACAGTGCGTAGAGCGTGTGTGAAGGTGGGAAGTGAGTGGTGAAGCAAGAGAGAAAGAGAGAGTTGCGGCGACGGGAGCCGGTAACGTTATCAACACCGGTCCAAGAAGGAAAAGTTAAGTGTTTGGTTTGTCCGTTCTGGGCTACTGTAGAAACATGCCGGAGCAACATGGCGGACTCCGTGAAGAGGACTCGCTCCCTATGTAGATATGAAGGGCTCATTTTAAGGTAACGAAAACACAACAATTCTTATTATCAGGTGATTATACACTAATGAAAACATACTTATTAATATTATAATACATTTCTGCCAATAGATCCCCCAAATTGTTACACACTGGTCCTTTAAGTGTCTCTGTCTCACCTCTCTCTGCTCTCTTGGTTGTCTCTTCAAACTGGTAGAGCTTCATCATCAGGTCCTGCTTTTCTCTCTCCATCTGCTCCTTCTCTTTCTCGATGGCCTCCCTCTTCTTCTTCTCACTCTCCAGCTGATCCCTGCAGAACACGAGAACAAAAGGCTGATCATACATATTAAACACAGCCTGAAAATTCAAATGCTACTGCTGAGAGACCATGACAGTAACACAAGTGACTTTTTAACTTGATAACCCTTCCCCCGCTCTATACCGCTCCATCTTTTTGTGCAGCCTCTCCTCTTTGGCCTGAGCCTTCATCTGCTGAACCTCGATGGTGTCGGTGTGGCGGCGGCGCATGTACAGCTCATGGTTGCCCATGCACAGCTGCAGGATGCGTTTGTTGACTCGCAGTCGGGGAGCGTAGAATATGAAATCCTTGAGGGAAAGAAAACATCATGTCAAGGTCTGTATAGTTGGGGTTATATTTATTAATTAGGGCTGTCAATCGATTAAAATACTTAATCGCAAATTAATTGCACATTTTTTATCTGATCGAGTATTTAATACTCTTATCAGCATGGGAGTGAGCCACAATGCTTTCTTTATGCAAAAGTATATACATATTTATTATTGGAAATCAATTAACAACACAAAACAATGACAAATATTGTCCAGAAACCCTCACAGGTACTGCATTTAGCATAACAAATATGCTCAAATCATAACATGGCAAACTGCAGCCCAACAGACAACAACAGCTGTCAGTGTCAGCGTTGTTTAACCTCCTTGCTGACAAACCGGTATGACATGGTTGGTACCAATGAATTCCTTAGATTTTTTAGTTTCATATGATGCAAGTGACTTTACTTAAATCTATAAAAGTGAGCTTGCTACACCCTCTGAAAGATTGATTGCGTTAATACATTAAAGAAATTAGTAGCGTTTACGTTAATGCGTTAACTCTCTCACTAAAATTTTTAAATCAAAGTTTATTCCACATTTATTTGACAAAAAAACTTCCTCAAGGTTTATATTTAATTTCCTTCATATCAAGGATGTGATTATGAATGAAAGGTATATTTTGTTAGTAGTATTTGAATTTAAACTTAAAATGTGCCAGAGTTTATTGTGTTTGCACGGATACTAGTCAAAGTACATACAAGTTTAACTAAAATGATTTCATACGTGCATTTTCAATAAGATTACTTTAATCCCATTCTTTTTCTGTAAACGTGCACCACATTCATGTTGCTTCATGGTGCAAGTCTGCATCTAACTTATCTTTACGCATTTACACACACGTGAGATGCTACTGAGGATTGAAGACTTGTAAAATACTTACAGGAGCTTTCTTATCTATGGGCTTGATGATGAATTTCTTGTCGTTGAAAGAAATGTTTCTAATTTCACTCCACGGGAATCCAATCTTTGGAGACAGCCTGGAGGATGGAGACAAATGGGTGATCAGACAAACTCAACTTGATGTTTAAAAAGTTGGAGTTTTGTTTTTTATAGAATCTTCACAGACAGAAAACTCTTTTCACTGAACACTGGAGCAAAATGCCAGTGTTCAAGTTGTAGTAGAATCAAGAGAATTCGGTCAATGGCCTCTTAAAAACAACAGCCATGCGGTCAACTGTTATTTAAAACTTGACTGGCTGGAAGGGAAGGTAGCAGAGGTCGATGACTGCTCGTGTGTTGCCCTCCCTTCTATAACTGTATGTCATCAAATCAATAAACATTACACTTATGATGATAAGAGATATGTTAATAAGTATGACATAACCAGTGAATTAAGTCACTGATTCAGTGACTTACTTGTCGTCCTTCTCATAGATGTTCAGTCCCAGAGCGTCGACTCCCAGCCACAGGTCTGAGCCCTTCTTGTTCTTGATCTCAAAGAAGTTCACGCCATACATTTCCAGGTCCTGAGAGATCTTCAGGTACTCAAGCATGGCCTCTTCCCTGTTCAGGTCAAACAGACAGGTGGAAACATGGAAGAATACACACAGATTTCATCAGTTTATGATCTAATTTTCTATTCAATTAATTAATTTATCTTTTACTCAAATAGTTGAGACAAAAGAGTTAATTCTTTTCAGGTTCTCTGACTAACACCATAAGTAGGGTTGGCTTCCTATAACCAGCTCTATTTAGATCTTAATCCAAGTTGGTAAAATACACAAATTTATCATTGAATTGGTCATCTTCTCTCTTTTTTTAACTTGCAAAGTGACATTTACAACACATGCATTGTATGTAGTCAGTTAGTTGAATAGCAAATATTTAATATGTCTGGGAAATTTGGATTTTTTTGTTCTTTGCATGCCAGTCTTTTTGTTTTTGTTGTTAAGTATTAACCTTTTGATATTTACAAATGTCTAAAGCAAAGGTACACATTCACTAAATAGATTCAATACTGCATTTCTACTTGCAATGTTTTAATTCACCAAATTATCTTTTGTTATTAAATCAATTACTACGTCAACCTGCACATCACTCTTTGCCTCTACCCAGAGACTGCAGATGCAAATTTACACTTATCTATATCTGGTGTAATAAATAAATGTGTTCTTGCTTAATAAACAAAAAGTCAAAAAATATAACAGATACATTTGAATTACGTAAAATGTTATCAAACCCCGACCTTTAAAGTGAGAGGATTTAACTTTTGTGCAATGGCAGGCAGAAGTGGCAACTACAGGATAAGGACACATTGAATTGAGTGTTTACTTTTTGTTTTAAGTCAAATAAAGGTTCACCGAAGTGTTAATATTAACACAAGTAGAGAAGAGTCAGAAAGTCAGCAAACTGACTGAGTAATAAAGCAACATCTGTCTAATCTACTGGTCATACCAGACCAAGTGAGGCTGTTTTATTCTATACGAAAAGGTGACAGAAAATTAACCAACGGGAAGCCTTTTGGATCGACAAATTACAGGTTACTAAACACCCAGGCCTAAATGAGGACCTAGATTTTACTGCTTTTCTGTAAACATTTATTTGTCTTTGTAAGCGTTTATTTGTTCTCTGTGTAACCATTTCATTACATGCCATTGTTTGTATTTACTATGTTGCTCGTTAATTCAGCTATGATAAATATTGTGGGACAAATGACGCCATCTACTGGGGATTTTATATGTCTACACCCTCTCGAGGCCAAGTGGAAGATTCCTGTTGGTGGAATACCATTATAAAATGTCCACTTGTTCCATGAGATCTGTTTGACTCCCTGAGGAGGGCTTGTTGCTGAAACACCATGACAATAAAGGCAAGCAAACTTTATATGAGTCCAGGAAGCGCTCCAACCCAAACATTTTTTGAGGCTGATTATTGCCCATGAATTCAACTTTTCATTTGAGTTATTCCTTCTTTAAAAAGTTACATAGTCTTGCTTTAAAATTAATATAAATACACGGAAGAGTCATTTTTCAGGAGGAGTCTTTATCACTTACTTCAGCATCGATCTGTGCTCCTCATGCCAAACCTGGATCCTCTCCTCCCACTGTTCCTTGGACAGCTTGTGTTGTACCAGCACTCTGAGGGGAGAGACCAGTTATCAGCAACCCACTGATGAAAATGTAAACAGTCTGTGTGTACCTACAGAGCTAAATCAAACACATGCCGCATTGTCGTGTCTTGTAATATCTCTTGTTGCCAATTGGGAGTATGTAATAGTACATGGGTTCAGAATGGAGTCATTGAGGGAGCTATCCAACAAAAATTGCTTCTCAGACATAAAACAGTGCTTTCATACAATTGGTGCTTCATTAACTAATTTCACATATAGTTAAAGTCTGGAGAGCTCATACAAAAGGTTCTGCAGGGATTACACCATCACTCCTCTGTTTCATCATCTATCACAGAGCTATAAACATGTCAGACATATCCTGTTTTGAACGGCTTCATTACTTTGTGTTTCTTGAATATCTATATTAATTGATCAATATATTTATTACCAATTCCACACATAGTTTTTAAGCGTATAGATTGTTTTTTAGCGGTGTGATTAACAGTGTTTTTTTCTCTCTACTCCAATTTATTGGATGTTTGTTTGCTGCTGCATTCATTGCACTTTCAGGGATTGAAATGTTTTGTTTTTTTTCCCGTGCAGAAAAGTAAATACCAAAGAAATGAAAACCAGCTACAACACAGCTCACAGATTCTCTGACCAACTCACACTCACTTCTTGGGCAGTAGGCGCTCGGAGGACAGGTAGCCTGGCTGAAGCGCAGACTTGTCTTGCTCTCCGTACTTGGCCTGGACGGCGTAAGAGGCCAGCAGCACAGCGGACTCTGGAGGGCAGTAGATCTCTTCCCCCAGAATGTCCTCCTTCACCTGAAGGAAGAAAAGCCTCCGGGTGACGTCCTGGATCAGCTCCTCGGACACATCCTCCGGGTAAAACTTGGCCCTCAGCTTGAACAGCAGGGGAGTCTCCTTCCTCACATCCTGGACCATCACCTGAGCAGAGCAGATGTGATAAGAGAGTACAGCACATCATCGAAATAAAGTATGAATAGAGAAGAAAAAAAGTGAAAGAATTCCATCAGGGTACAGTAGAAAATAAAGTAGAGTATGATAATATAGAGTAGAATATAGTACAATGGAGTGTAATAGGATACAACTGACTGAAACATGGTACAGTTGAGTAGAGGGAAGCAGGATAGAGTAGGTAGAATACAGTTAAATGTGGGAGTTGTGACTATATTAGAATAAATAAGAGTTGGATTTAGTACAGTACAGAAGCCAATACACATTAAGATGTAAAGAATATCTTGGAATAAAATAGAGTAGAGCAGCTATTCCCAATTATAGGGTTTTGCAGGAGTTGCCAGGAGGTAGGTTAAAACACTCTTTATTGTCCCCACCCCACCAAACTGGGTCAGTTGTAACACCTGAACATCACGTGCTGCAGTTGAGAGTTTGTGAAAAAACACTTAGCAAGCAAGCAGGGAGGTTGAAATAGATAGTTGAAAGTCATAAAATGGCTTTGGTAGAAATACAAAAGCTAACTTGAACCTTGAACCTAATGTAAAAAAAATGTAAAAGAAACCAAACCTAAACATGAACAATTCCAGGATCACTATGCAACAATATCAACTTTTATATAAGTAATAGTATTAAATAACTTCCAGTTTAATCCATTCAAATGAACACATTTGGTGTCGATGAAGGGTACTTTAACTAATCGGATAGGGCTGTTGGGTGCAGACAAAAAAAGATTGTGAACCAATGCAGTAGAGTATGGTAAAAGAGAGCAGAAGGCAGTAAAAGCAGAACAGAGTGGAGTAGAGAAAATGTAGAATAGAGTATAGTTAAAACAATAAAGTAAGATTAAGTTCATTCATTATTATTAGAATATTTTAGGATATAATTAAGTACAATGGATTAGCCAGTAAGATAAAGTTAAAGAATATATTAGAGTACAATATAGTAAAGTAGAATATGGTACAATTACTGTGAGAAGAGCACGATAAAGCAGAGTAGAGAAACACAGCAGGTTACCAGACGAGTATGATGAAGAAGAACAAAACAATGTGTCAGTTATCATCACACTCACTCAGTGAAACCACATATTTACCTTCTTGTCAGAGTTCAGCCAGGTGAGGAATCCTTTGGCGTCGACAAACTGCAGCCCAAAATACCAAATCTCACGCAGTCCGATGGTCCTGGCAACCTTAGACACAAAGAGAGAGATGGACACATGATAACAGAGGAAATATAATGAATCTCCACCTCCTCTTCTTCTTCACTTCTAATATTCTGCTCCTGAAGAAACAACCTTTGGTCAAGATGTGATTTACAGAACATTATGCACAGACTGTGCATCAGTCTCACTTATGATAATATCACTCTGAACAACTACAACAGTAGCTGAGGTAGTAAATACACTTTAAAGCCTCAGGACCCCATTAACACAGAGCTGCCTCCCTTTCAGGTACAAAGGTTTAGGTAATTAATTACACAGTAAGCTCCAGGTGAAGTGAGGTGGTGATGTCACCTTTCAGTACAAGTTATTGATAATTTAGCTTGTGGGTGAGTGGAGTGCATTAATAAGTAAACTGTTCAGGCACTGAGGAGGCCGCCTCATTGTTTGAGCATTTTTTTGTTTTCTAACAGGGTTTTAAAGGGTTTCATAAGACAGACAGCATGAAGAGAGGCATGAAATCATCCATCTGAAGTTAAAAACATGACTTTGACAGAAAGTCAACATAATTGGAGTTTTGTGGATTTCACTTGACAACAGAAATGTGTAATTAGTTGCACGTACTGTTCACCTTTCTACAGATAAAATGCATTTTATTCAAATCATTTCAACTATAATACCACCAGGATACATTTAAATAAAGTAGAAGTAAATAAATAATTCAAATATGGGGATGTCTGGAACTGCCTGGGAGTGCTATTCCTCTACCTGATTTTTAAAAAAACTGCCCTCTGCTCTTTGATATAATAACACTAGTGGCAGAAAGTACATGGACTCAAGTACTGTACTTGAATTTTGAGGTACTTTTAATACTTCTACTCCACTACACTTCAGAGGGAAATATTGTGCTCCACTACATTTATCTGACAGCTTTAGTTACTTTGCTGACGAAGATTTTCCATTCAAAACATTTGACCACCTTATAAAAGATGCATTGTTATGGATTAAGCTACATATTAATGCAGCAGCAACAATAATCCAATAATATAATAACAGTATAGTGATGACAGAGGCCATTTGTCTGCATAACAAATATTTTAAGTTCTGATACTTTGAGTATAATACAGTTGCTGATAATACTTCTGTGTGTTTATATACAGTAAGTACGATTTTGAATGCAGGACTTTTACCTGTAATGAGGTATTTTTACACTGTTGTATTTCTACTTTTACTAAAGTAAAATATCAGAATGCTTCTTCCTCTACTGAAAATAACAGCATAAGGTTGGTTGTACTGACTGACTTACTACAATCAGATACTTTGCTGGTAAAGTTTATGGTTAGACATAAACAGAACTTCAGCTATACTTTATGTTCAAGAAAACTGAAACCAATGACACTAAAGTTCCCAACTAAGACAACTATGATAAATCCTATAAATTTGTGTAAACTCCTCTGATACTTTTCATATATTAACATACAGACCTGGTCAAAGAGCTGCTTCCCTGTGGTGTTGGGCTGGAAGGAAAACTCCAGCTCTGCGTCCATTGTGGTGACGCGAACGTTGACCTGCAGCAAAAAAGGGTCATTAAGTCACGTGATACACATAAACTTCTTATTTCCATTCAGTTCAAGCATTTAGCTGTTTTCACTGAAAATCTGAATCCGTCAACCCTGCATTTCCCATACTTTTTCTGTAAACCCACATCTTTAATTTTGCAGAAATATTTTGTCTTAATTTGGGCACATTATGAAACATAGTAAAATGCATACATAATAAAGTCAGTAGTAATTATTCCCTTAATGTGGAGCTGTGAAGTTGGTCGTTCATAAACCATAATTGCTCACTATCTCATTAGACTTTGGACTACCCTTACAAGGTGCCACAAGGTTGAACATACGCAGATTAAAATATCAAAATACTCCCTGCTTGCCAAGTTGCCTTTAGACTTTACCACTGCTAGTACAATCAACCACTTTTGTAACAGCAATTAAACTGGCACATAAATCTGACTGTCTAGAATGGATTTCCGAAAAGAAAATAAGGGTAGTTCTTAATATTTTTCACAAAAGCACGACAAACATATGACAACTGCATGACCCCGACCTGCAGGCCAAATTGGGCTTGTAGCAGTTACACAATCATTTTATGAAGTTACACTAGAGCACACCCCAGGTGTCATAAAGATAAACCCACTGAAACTTAGGCAACAAAAACTGGAACATCAATTTATGAAACCTCCATTGTGTTTCTCAACTGTTTCCATGATCACATACGTAAGATAACTGACGTCCTGCTGATGCTTTCTTATCACAGTTGAAATCGCCATTATGAAGCAGCAATTAATTTCAATCAATCAATTTTAGAGTTTGTTTTTTTACATGTTTGTACTTTTTGGTATCTACAAAACTTTTACTTTACTGCTTAACTATTCAAATGTAAGCCGGGAATTCAGCATTTTCCAGATCAACACAAGCAATACCTGCTACCATGACTCATGAATGTGTTTGATTTCAAGTTAGTTTAACGTCAGTCAAATGGAGCCAGACGTCAGCATGACCTCTTAAGAGAGGCTTTCTCCTTGGAGAGTCAATATACGCACAGAACTGCAGTCGTAATGCACAGGCCGGCCTTTCTTATCAGTTCTCCTACAGACTGATGCTGAATACTTAAGTAACTCTTGCCGAGGGCATTTAGGACTTACAGCAAATAAATGCATAAGAGTTCCTATTGTTTTGGATAGTAAATTGATTATTGCTGACTGTCATACAAAATCAAGGAAGGGAGAATAAAGCAGTTAAACCATAGTCATGAGTTGTTGGTAAAAGTCACTCTTGACATTTACAAATCACTACAGTGTCACGAAAGGTAGTTACCATGATTATTATCAAGTATGCACGATCACACAGGCAACATAAGGCCCAGTTCTAGCCATTAAGTAGCATTTTAGTAGCATAGTTTCTGCCAGGAATGTGTGCAGCATGGGTCAAACTCTACATTTGGTTAATGAATAAATGCCAAGAAAGAAAGGTGCCTCTTGGAAATTACTCCCAAGCTTGAACAGCTTGATGTGACTAAAACTTTGAAAAATATACATGATTGACCCTTGAATTTGTTTTATGATCAATGGTCTTTCTCCGCAAGTATTTAGACATAAACATTTCAACAGATAAATCTATAAACCCACCACCTCCCTTTCATACTTGGACCAGGAAGAGACATTTCAGTGACGCATTTAATTATCTTGTCAACAAAATCATGAGAGTCTTACTGTTTTGGGCATCTTGGCTATGGTTGGTGGACGAGCTACAGCAGAAGAAAACGTTTCCCAGGCTGACCGAGGCTGCAGTGGCCGACTCACAGCAGAATCTCCACCTGATAAAGAAGGCAGCTCCGCTCTCGCTGGCTGACTCAAGGGCAGGGCTTGTGTCCTTTGAACTCGGCTGTAGATCACTCACAGTGAGGTGGGAGGTTCAACTTGGTTACTATCACACAAAAATGACAGACTTACCTCCAGTGTGACCACCCGGCAGGGAAAGACGCACAGCTCCACCTAAAGACAATCACCTCTCTCAGCACCGGAACTGATGACCTTTGATCGGACCATGCGAGGCTATATAGGCCCGAAGGTACTATTTATGTTGCCTGTTTGGAGGTGACATGAGTGAGTCATGAGCTGTCATAAAAAGATCACATCAAGATAACATCCCGACGGGAGGCTGTGGTAAAACTCAAGTGAAACAAATTCTTGAGAAGTTTGAGATTTACAGACTTTAATGATAAATGTACAAAAACAAAATCAGGCAGAAAACAAATAGACTGATTCTGATCATGTAAACATTCACAGAGCTGCAGATTCAGTCGTTATTAATTAATTCAGTTCATTTATTCAATTAAATTATTATTCATTATTAATTACATAAATATTCTACATGGCAATAATGAAAACATTTTATACTAAAATATAGAGCTGAAGCAATTAATGGAAAAGTCAATTGACAGAAAATTCTGACAACAATTAGTCATTTATCAAGCAACAAGGCCAAATACCTTTTGGTTCCAGCTTCTCAAATGTGTAAATTTTCTGATTTTTCCCCAACATTTAATTACTGTAAGTTTTATATTTTGGGGGTTTGGACAAAACAAGAGACAATTGAAGACAGTACCACAAGTTCTGGGAAACGTGGTAGGCGCTGTTATAGACTGCATGATTAAGCGATTCATTACCGTCAATGATGAAAATGATCATTAGTGGCAGCCCTACTAAAACCTAATTCAAGGGAATATGAGTTCTGATGTTTAGTTTGTTTATTGCATCTCGTCTGTCAGCTCACTCCCCCTTTCTAAATAGATAGTTGGTGGTTAATTTGACTTTTCTATGACTATTTGTGAAGCAAATCAAATAATGTTTCTGTATGCTAATTCTATAAGTTAATTTGTTCTTATTGCTCTGAGAAATGTAGAAGAATATCACTCTAACCACAAATAAGGCATTAACTTTTTTTGGTGAAAAAAAAAAGAAATCCGTCTTTCAAACAGAGTATTTCTTATGTCTTAAAACACATCTGGATGGGATCTTTAAAAATCTGCACCATTTTACTCTGTATTCCCTGAAAAAGGTAAAATCCTGGCGCAGGATCATGTCACCTTTAGTTCAAGTAAATATGAATAAAAAGTGTTTCTATCGTATGTATTTTGTTCTTCTCTTGTACACGTATTGCACTTGCATATTAGGCTCTGATTTTGGTCAAGTAAACAGAAAATATTTAAAAAGCGAAAACAAAAAACTCCTTCATAAGAACACTTTTCACAACTATATTTTACAGGTAAAGGTAAAATGAGATTAAAACTCATCTTTGATTTGAAATTGAGGCTGGTCCTCTGGTTTGAAGGCTTCGTTGGGACTTCCATCCTCGGTGAGGATGCGTGATGCTGTGTAACCCACAATGGGGTACTTTGTTTTGTACGTGCCTTCAAATATACTATCCAGAGACTTCAGCTGCTCTTCAGTGAGGCCAGTCTGAGGATGGAAATATGGAAAACAAGAACTTTGATTAGCGTTTGTCATATGTTGTGCAGATTGTGAAGCCTTTTGGGCTAAATTCGTAATTTGTGCCTGTATAAACAAAATTGACTTGACTATTACATTTTATAGTGTTATTATCATTATCATATTTACGGTAAGTCAACAAAAATACATTTTGGTAGTCAAAGAGAAGTATACGAAGAGGCACTTGAACAAGTCTGGGAACAAATAAAGTCCTCCGACACTTGCAGTAGTGAAAACAAATTAGAAATTTGTTGCCAAAAATCCAAGTACTAAAGTGCTAAAACACAAGTTTTAACAATAAATCATTGTTTTCCACATTTGAGTTGGTTAATCATTCTGCAATTTTTCCAATAAGTTTCTCTTAACATTGAGTGTACAACAGTTAAGCTTTATTTATTCAAGAAGTGTCATGGAGATCAAGATCTCTTTTGCAAGAGAGACCTGAGAACAAATTATATATTAACAACATAACATATTTACATTAGGACAATTCAGTCGCACAAAGCCAGTCTTCAAACACAGTATTATTAAAATAATATAAATGGAACTTTAAAGTCCCTCAAAGATCCTGTAATATCAAATATCCTCCTTTTATCCCTGAATCAGGTGCATCTTGGTGTGAAAGATGTAAATAGGAAAGAAGTGGATATTATTTATGTAATGTCTATAGTGTTTATGGCCTTGTTTGATTAAAGTATTGCAAAGGTTTCTTTAACCTGTCCAGTCCCAGTGTTTCCAATATGTAGAATTTAGCTATGTATGGTGCATTCAGATGAAACTGTGAAGTTTCAGTATAATTATGTAGTTAATGAATGCAATGCTGTTTTGCAGCTGACACTCAGGTGTCAGATGTCAGTGCTCCCCACCCATGGGAGTCAACCACAACTGATACATTTTCATTCTTTGGCAAACACCGCAGTCCAGGACAAAACCACTAAACTTACAGTATCTGATGTCAGGTCGTCTGGGTCCAGGGACATCTTAGCCACAGCCCGAGTGGAGTCCTTACCAACCATGGCGTTGTATGGTGCATCTTTTCCATAAAACTCTGCAATGTGTAAAATAAAATATTAATTCAAAACATCAGTTAATTTTGAGCAGACAAATGTCTGGTCTGAGTTTAGATTTCACTTGAAGTCTTGTACTCTCGAGAGGAAAGGGAGAAAGCTTTCAAGTGGGCATCAATGTGTCAATTCAAATATACTTTAATTTCACAGTTTTGTTTGAATGAATAAAGCACATTTAAGTTCCCACACAATCATATTTTTTTATCTTGCAAAGCATTACATTTTAATTTCCAGAGGTTGAGTGGTGGGTTTTATTTACCTTTTCCCTTGGTGACATCAAACACAACTCCTTTTATTGCCATGTAGATAGGATGTCCCTCCTAAAACAGGGAGGGAAAACACAACAGAAAAGAGAGATAAATCATTATCATGTACACCTGCATGGATGCACTGCACAGACACAAATACTCACCCTGGATTATGGGTTAAAAATAAAGTTTACCTCGCTGCCGTCGTATCTCTTCAGCTCCTCCTCAGTGAATAATCGGACAGGTTTGGTGGAAGGTTTATACTTTAATTGAATGTCTTCCGCTAATGTCGTAGAGAGGACAACAAACAGGACACAGATACGCGTGGTTGCCATGGTAGGATCGTTGTTTGGACCGGGTTTGGACGAGTTGGATACGGAAACGGTCCGTCATCCACTTCCCTGTCGCTGCTCTGTGGAGTTGGTGCTGCATTTAATGCCGTCGGAAATGTTAGAGGTGCCCAATAGCGATTGTATGGTAACGATAAGAGTTCTGAGACAATAACTGACAGTCAATGACACAGGTGAAAAACTGTGAAAGCTTAATAAAAGGTCTCATGAAAGTGATACCCAGACCACCTTCCAACCGTGAAAACTGTGAGGACCGTGTGATATAGCTAGTGCTGGAGTCAGCAACCTTTACTATCAAAAGAGACATTTTAGGCAAAAAAACAAATAATAATGTGTCTGGAGCTGCAAAACATTTGAGCATTGTAATGAAGGTAACACAGTTTATAGTCTAAATATATAGTATATAAGTCTAATGCAGTGAGGGCCAAAGAGCAGATGTACTACGGAGTATTAGGACCACATTGAGGGAAAAACCTCAGAGATTTATAGAATAAAGTCATTACGAGAAAAAAAAAGTCGTAATATTATGAGAATAAAGTCGTAATATTATGAGAGAAAAGTCAGAAGTTTACGAGAAAAAAAGAAAATAACACGTAAAATTACTACTTAATAATATTGTGACTTTATTCTCACAATACTACGAGAATTTTCTCTTAAACTTATGACTTTATTTTCATAATATTACGACTTTATTCTCTTAAATTTATGACTTTATTCTCATAATACTATGACTTTTTTTCTCTTAAACTTATGAATTTATTTTCATAATTTTACAACTTTATTGTCATAATATTACGACTTTTTTCTCTTAAACTTATGAATTTATTTTCATAATTTTACAACTTTATTGTCATAATATTACGATTTTTTCTCTTAAACTTATGAATTTATTTTCATAATTTTACAACTTTATTGTCATAATATTACGACTTTTTTCTCTTAAACTTATGACTTTATTTTCATAATATTACGAATTTATTCTCATAATATGACTTTATTCTCATAATATGAATTTATTCTCATAATAGTATGACTTTATTCTCATAATATGACTTTATTCTCGAAATCTCAGATTTGATTTTTTCCCTCAACGTGCATACTGTGTACCGCCGTACATTAAACCTACAACAATGATAAATCAAATTGAAAACATTAACAAAAAACAGTTATTCATTTCCATTTGTATAAATCCACAGAGAGCCACTGGAGAGGAGCTAAAGAGACGCTCGTGGCTCCAGAGCCGCAGGTTGCTTAAAGACCCCTGAACTAGTTGAAAGCTTCGGAAATAATAGTGACTGACTGGACCTTGAGTTGAAATTGTTTTGTCCAACGAATTACTGTTTTCAATGTCAACAAACTTCCCTGTTTCACTTTTAAATGAATAGTTCAACATTTTGAGAAATATGCTCATTCGATATCTTGTAGAGAATTAACGCCAGCCAACACACGTGTTGTTAGATAACTAACACACATGCTAGATAGTTAAGGCTAGTTAGTTAGCTGTAAACAGGGGAAATAACTAAAGTTAGTCTGGCTCTGTCAAATGTAACAAAAAAATCAACTTACCAGCACCGTTAAATCATTAACATGTTTTATCTTCTGTGTTTTATCTGTACAAAACCCGAACTGTAAAAATGCAAATTCACAATTTTAGGCCGAGAGAGCAGTTGCTAAGCAACCTCGGGGCGTTACCAACGTTACTCCCGCCAAGAAGTCCGTCCTTAACTTTAGCTAGGTTAGCTAGCATAAACCCCATACTGTAGTTAGTTAGCTACCTAGACCTTAAACAGGGGGTAACGGATAACAGTTAGCCTGGCTCTGCCCAAATGTAACAACAATCTACATACCAGCACATCTACTGTACTGTAAAAACTGTAACTGTAAGGTAAAAACTCTCTTAATACATCCATGGGTAAAAACGACAATTCGCCATTTTGGGCCAGGAGAGCAGTTGCTAGGCAACTTCGGGGACGTTACCAACGTTACTCCCGCCAAGAAGCAGTCCGTCCCGGTGTTATGTTGAAGTTTGTTCCCCCTGTCGTTAAATAGTGTTTCCCTCTTGTTAAAATGACCTAATCTCAACGGGACTGCTGTAATCTGTAATGAACCCATCTCTCAATAGGTATGTTACTAGGACGGAGTATTAGGGCCACACTGAGGGAAAAAAAAAATCTGAGATTTTATTAAGAGAATAAAGTCATAACTTTACGAGAAAAAAAAGTCGTAATATTCAGAGAATAAAGTCGTAACTTTCCGATAAAAAAAATCATAATATTACAATAGTAAAGTCGTAACTTTACGAGAAAAAAAAGTGGTAATATTACGAGAATAAAGTCGTAACTTTCCGATAAAAAAAATCATAATATTACAATAGTAAAGTCGTAACTTTACGAGAAAAAAAAGTGGTAATATTACGAGAATAAAGTAGTAACTTTACAAGAATAAAGTCATAAATTTAGGGTAAAGTGGTAATATTAGGAAAACATATTACATATTATTATTTGTAAAGTTACGACTTTATTCTCGTAATATTACAACTTTTTTTTCTCGTAAATTTATTACTTTATTGTCGTAATATTCTGAGTTTTTTTCTCGTAAAATTCCGACTTTATTCTCGTAATATTACGACTTTTTTTTCTCGTAAAGTTATGACTTTGTTCTCGAAATCTCCGATTTTTTTTTTTCCTCAATGTGGCCCTAATACTCCGTCGTAGGTTACCCATATATACTTATGGAGAAAATGAATGAGGTATTTATGTCCACTTCACACATTTTTAGCTCTATTTGTGACCGTTGAGTTTGGAGGGTTGACTTTTACGAGTTGCACTTAAAGGCACCACTAGGTATCAAACTAAGGGAAGGAAGAAGGAAACAAGGAAACGTCAAGGACAGAAGGTTTACTATTGGAGCGCGGGCTGAAGGTGCATCATTATCATGGGATGGGCTAAATCCCCATGGGTGTGTGTAGTAGTCTATCTCCCTTTAGAGCGGAAAACTGGGACTTTAGCACGGGGAAAATACATTTACTATAAAATGCATCTGTTATTTATTAAAACTAGTTTAGAGACTTTGCACTAATAGACCAACTGTTCCCTCTGAAGAGCAGAACAAGCTGTTTGTACCTGAAGGAAGAACAGAGGAATGTTACAGAAACAAAGATCCCGGTCATACAAAGAGGTAGGACAACTTCTACTACTGTTTGTTTACAGGCAGTGTTGTGTTATCTTTAGACACGTTTGTCTCTGTAATCCGAAAACAAACATGTTTAACTATCACTTCCTCACGACATGAGGAAGATCCCCTGTTAGAGGATCCCCTGTCTGTCTGTCTGTCTGTCTGTCTGTCTGTCCAGCTCCCTGGACTTCATCATGTGACCACAGGCTGGCTGTTGCTGTTCAACATGGAAAACAGCTGACTTTGTGCTTTTTTATGAGTCTGCCTGGAAATTAAGTGGAAGTTGCACCATGTTATTATGTAAAGAAAAACATAATATCTGCTCTAAGATATATACATACACACATATATATATCTCTCTCTCTCTATATATATATATAGATATATATATATATATCTATATATATATCTATATATATTAAAGCAGATATTATGTATATATATATATATATATATACAGTGGAGGAAATAAGTATTCGATCCCTTGCCGATTTTGTAAGTTTGCCCACTGACAAAGAAAAGAACGGTCTATAATTTTAATGGTAGGTTTATTTTAACAGTGAGAGACAGAATATAAAAAAAAATCCAGAAAATCACATCATATAAAAGTTATAAATTGATTTGCATTTGATTGTGGGAAATAAGTATTTGATCCCCTAGCAAAACATGACTCAGTATTGGTGGAGAAACGTTGTTGGCAAGCACAGAGGTCAGACGTTTCTTGTAGTTGGTCACCAGGTTTGTGCACATCTCAGGAGGGATTTTGGTCAACTCCTCTTTGCAGATCATCTCCAAATCCTTAAGGTTTCGAGGCTGTCGCTTGGCAACTCGAAGCTTCAGCTCCCTCCACAGATTTTCCATGGAATTACGGTCCGGAGACTGGCCACGCCACTCCATGACCTTAATGTGCTTCTTCTTGAGCCACTCCTTTGTTGCCTTGGCCGTATGTTTTGGGTCATTCTCGTGCTGGAAGACCCATCCACGGCCCATTTTCAGTGTCCTGGCTGAGGGAAGGAGGTTGTCGCCCAACATTTCACGGTACGTGACCCCGTCCATCCTCCCTTCGATGCGGTGAAGTCGTCCAGTCACCTTAGCATAGAAACACCCCCAAAACATAATGTTTCCACCTCTATGCTTGACGGTGGGGATGGTGTTCTTGGGGTTATAGTCAGCATTTCTCTTCCTCCAAACACGGTGAGTCGAGTTGATGCCAAAGAGCTCGATTTTGGTCTCATCTGACCACATCACCTTCTCCCAAGCCTTCTCTGAATCATTCAGGTGTTCATTGGCAAACAGACGGGCCTGTACATGTGCCTTCTTGAGCAGGGGGACCTTGCAGGCGCTGCAGGATTTTAATCCATTACGGCGTAGTGTGTTACCAATGGTTTTCTTGGTGATTGTGGTCCCAGCTGTTTTGAGATCATTAAGAAGTTCCTCCCGTGTAGTTCTGGGCTGATCCCTCACCTTTCTCATGATCATCGTTACCCCACTAGACGAGATCTTGCGTGGAGCCCCAGACAGAGGGCGATTGATGGTCATTTTGTGTTTCTTCCATTTCCGAATAATGGCACCAACAGTGGTCTCCTTCTCACCAAGCTGCTTGCTGATGGTCTTGTAGCCCATTCCAGTCTTGTGCAGGTCTACAATCTTGTCCCTGCCGTCCTTAGACAGACCTTTGGTCTTGCCCATGGTGGAGAGGTTGGGATCTGATTGTGGACAGGTGTCTTTTATACAGGTAATGAGTTGAGACAGTTGTCTTTTATACAGGTCATGAGTTGAGATTCAGAGTACTTTCTTAAAGCGAGAGGACTAATCTAACCGGTCTGTGGGGGCCAGAATTCTTGCTGGTTGCTAGGGGATCAAATACTTATTTCCCACAATAAAATACAAATCAATTTATAACTTTTATATGATGTGATTTTCTTGATTTTTTTTTAATATTCTGTCTCTCACTGTTAAAATAAACCTACCATTAAAATTATAGACCGGTCTTTTCTTTGTAAGTGGGCAAACTTACAAAATCGGCAAGGGATCAAATACTTATTTCCTCCACTGTATATGTGTATGTATATGTATATATATATATGCAGGACAGATAATAATGCATACAGTGCACTTTCATAGACTAAGCTACTGGAGTTACCCTGCACCATACTAATTTTTAACAGTCTCTTCTGCACTATATTCACTTTTTTAATAGTCGTGTATCCCAGCTGTTACCCTGCACTATATTCAGTTTTAACAGTTTTCTTCATCTCTTTGTATTTTTATATCTGGAATATGTTTTTGTACTTTGTACTTTGCACTACTAACTTTTTTACTGCCTTTTTATTAACATGTTTTGCACTATGGAACTGTGATGCTGGAAACTTGAAATTCCCTCGGGATCAATGAAGTTAATATCTATCTATCTATCTATCTATCTATCTATCTATCTATCTATCTATCTATCTATCTATCTATATATATATATATATATATAAATTAAAATGACACCAGGTATTCCAACAAAACTTGGGAGTATTGTCATTTTGGAGGACTATCACCATAATAAAAATACGTGATGTAATGGAAGTTAAAACTCTGTTATTGATACCTTATGATAAGGTATAATACTCAGATCTTTAGGAAAAGAAGTATGGGAAATAACTAAGTAACTACATTTACTTAAGTAAAATCTTGAGGTACTTGTATTTTGCTTGAGTATTTCCATTTTCTGCTACTTTATACTTTTACACCACTACATTTCAGCGGCAAATATTGTACTTTTTACTCTAAATGTTTTTGACAGCTGGAGTTACTTTACTGATCAAGATTTTACTAACAAAACATATGATAAATTTATCAAATATGATACTTTAACATTTAAGCATCAGTATTAATAATATCTCACTAATATGCTATATAAAAATAATAATATAACTTTCTGAAAAGGACCATTTTGCCCAACAACTACCTTACTTTATACCTAAAACTTTTACTTACTTTACTAGGATTTTTACTTGAGTATTTTTACACAGTCTAGAAATATTCTGCTACAAGTAAAAGTCATACATTAAAGATTTTACTTAACTAAAAGTACAAAAGTATTAGTATCAAAATATAATGAATTTTAAGTGAAAGTACTCTTTATACAGAATCGCTCATTTTAGAATAATATAAATTATATTATTGCATTATAATCTCTGATGCATTAATGTGTACATTACTTCAGTGTTGCAGCTCATAAATGTGGGGCTAATTTTAATTAATTATTAAATTATGAATTATTCATATTTTAGGTAACTCAGCTCTTATCCGATCTTAATAATATATAATTATGTATTTCTTGATTGTATTTTGTAAAATATAATCTGAATCTGCAGAGTAACTAAAGGTAGTCAATATCAAGTACATTTTATTTATATAACCCAATATCACGAATCACAAATTTGCTCCAGGGGACTTTACAGCATACGACACCCTCTGTCCTTTACAGTACGACTCTCACATCGGATGAGGAGAAACTTAACTACAAAAAATAAACCTTTTAAGAGGGAAAAAATGGAGGAAACCTCAGAGAGAGCACCAAAGAAGGGATCCTTCTTCCAGGACCGACAGACGTACAATAGATCTCGTGTGCCAAAGGTATCAAATAAATGTAGTGAAAGTACAATATCTCCTTCTGAAAGGTGGTGGAGTAGAAGTATAATATAAAAGTTTTGTGTACTTTCTTTGGTGTGACTACACTCTGCTTTAATGTTCCTTTTTTAACCTCACAGTTCAATGATGATGATGATGAGGATGATGACATACAGCAGTCTCCAGGCTTCTTTGACGATGTCACTGAAGACCTGGAGCACGAGGAACCCAACGACAGCATCTCACAAGGTGATGACAACATGGTGGACGCTCTTATCTAAAACATCTCAAGAGTCTCATGCATTTTTAATCGGTCATTCTTCTTTAATGGGTAGCAGAACTCTGGGTTTTATAATCCTAATCTGACCCTATAAAAGTAATCTCTCCAGAGTTTGACCTCCCTGCACACTTTGATTACAGAGGATGAGAACAGGGAAAACGGTCCTCCGAGATTCAGTAAACTCTGCCTGAAGAACTTCTTCACGGTGGTGCTCATCTTCGTCTACCT
Organism: Sebastes umbrosus; assembly: GCF_015220745.1. Taxonomy (NCBI): domain Eukaryota; kingdom Metazoa; phylum Chordata; class Actinopteri; order Perciformes; family Sebastidae; genus Sebastes; species Sebastes umbrosus. The sequence goes on along the minus strand of NC_051284.1, from coordinate 27,087,342 downwards.
GCTGCTGACCGGGGTGGCGGTGTTCCTGACCTACCAGACCATCTCCGACTTTCTGGTGAAACTCAACCATCCTGTTACGTCCGTCATCTACAATGAGGTTGACTTCTTTTCACCACCAGGTTCGTATGAATAATACACACAAATAATACACTTCAAGATACGCCTTAAAAAAATAATCAATATAATATTGTATCATGATGAAACTTTTGATTAATATTAACATGAAAATCGACTTCTTTACTCTCAAAAGTGAAAGTACTCGATGCAGAACGGTCCCTACCTACAACATGTTTTAAAGCAGGACTCATAAAGTTTATGGTGATATGAACTTTGATCGACACTAAACATCATATGTATCTAAAGTGGTTGGACATAATAGACAGCCAAGGGCTTGCTGCTGCATTTATATCTCAATACATAATCATTCATTATTATTATTAATTGTGTTTTTTGTCTCTGTGCAGGTATCGCTCTGTTCCCCGGCAAAGCTCGGCTGTTGAGCTGCAGACATCACTACCACGACTACATCCCACCTCTAGTGGACCCAGGAAAGCCTCAGGAAGGAAACTGTTTGATTAATGACGTGACGTACTTCGGGCCGTTTTCTAATCTAACTGAGGTCAGCCACAATAATCATATATTTAGAATGTAATCCTGAACGTTTTATTAAATAACTATTTTTATATCACACAAGTAAGTTTGACTAATTGTCTGTCAACATTTCATCTATTTATGTATTTATAAGGACAACACATTAATCAACAAATATGCCAGTGTTAGCCAGCTGGGTCATTTTCACCTGCAGTCCTTTGGCGAGATGATTTGAAACCACTGAGGTGATGGTTAAAGACTACAATACGGCATAAACACAGCAACAAAAATATGCATTCTGAAGACAAAATACACAAGCTATGCAGAGCAACAGGGAATAGCAAAACAATAGTGCAATAATACAGCAACAATATCCACTATTATTCGGTACAAGCAAGCAACACAAAGCAACAAAACGGCCAAGAAATACTGATCATAACCATTTTTGACACATGCAGACATGCAGAGCAGCAATAAGACACAAGTATTAATTATTACAATAATTATTGCACAGCTTTGTTGAATACTTGATTCTGATTGGTCAATCACAGCGTTCTACGGTCTGTTATTTCTTTATAGCAGACCGTTGCTATGTATAACAGACCGTTGCTATGGGCGCAGTTCTGATGTTGGACTCTGGCGGACCGTTCTTGTGTCAAATTATAGATTTCTTAAGAAAGTAGCTGTGTAATAAGCGGGATAATGTACAGCGAGCTGGTCATTGTTGTGAAATAAACCCCTTCGGGGCGATGAGAGACCCCTCCGCTTCGCATCGGGTGCGGCATCGCCCTGTCGGGGTTTATTTCACAACAATGACTGACTCGCTGTACATTATCCCTTATATAAATGTTAGTAGAATAATATAAAATCATAAATATAACACATAAGCCATGCAACACAGAGCTGGGATACACAATACTGTATAGATCTTGTATTATTATTATTACGTGATAGTGACCCACTTTGATTTTTTGTTTTAAACTCTCCGCTTCATTCTGACAGAGGAGAGCTTTGGTGGTCCGCGGCCCATCTGACGTCAGGAACAAAGAGTTGATCTTCATGCAGTTCAGTCAAAATGAAACAGAACAGGACTTCAGCGCCATCACCTACATGCTTTTTGCCAAGTTTAGCGACTTGACTGACAGGTAACTGCAAACAAACAAGTATAGATGTCTGACTGGTGTGATAGCTGGAGTGGGATTTTGCTTTGTTTAAACTCTGGTGAGGAAAAGCCTCTCAACAAAGATAATTCATTGACAGCTTGATAGTGTCCAGTTTGTCATTTAAAAGTCAGTTAAGTAAACAGTTATGTGACAACTTATCTGCTACTTCAGGCCTCTTGTAACAAAGAGTGATTTGACCTAGTCCGATAGTAACGTGTGCATTTTGCTTTCAGTGATATCTGTGTTTTTTTCACTCTCTAGTGCAAATAAATCAGAATTTATGAGGGAATGTGAGAGGAATTACTCCATGTGGACTTTCTCTGGAGGATTCAGAACCTGGGTCAAGATGGCTTTTGTGACGACGTATGGGAAAAGAGCTCAAAATGTCGAGTTTCGGCAAGAGGTATTTATGTCTGACCAGTGAACACATACTTAGATACATGATGATTTTAAAAGCATTAATTTCATCTTTCATTTGAAATCTTTAAACTTAAAAAATACCTATTCAACCAGGCCTTTGATTAAGAATGGTTATTATTTTATTCATCTATGTTATTGTATTTAATTTGCAAAATGTTATTCTATTTTTTTTATTATTTTATGAATTACTTATTTTATTATATTTAACTTGTAGAATTTGATTCTATTTTATTTTTATTTTATTAATCACTTATTTTATTATATTTAATTTGTAAAATTGTATTCTATTTTATTAATATATTATTAATGACTTATTTTATTCTATTTAAGTTGTATAATTGTATTTTATTTTATTTTATTAATCACTTATTTTATTGTATTTAAATTGTATAATTTTATACTATTTATTGTTAATTTATTAATCTAGTTTTTACTTCACACTGTTTTACTACTATTACTGTTATTATAGCTTTTAATTCTATTTTATCATTTTTTTGTCATTTTATTGTTATTATCAAATTGTTAAATTGCTGAATTGTTTTGTCTTTTCTGTTGTTTTCACAGTCCACACTTGTTCTGTCTTGTTTTCAGCTTGTCAGTCATCTGTGCAGCACTTTGAACTACACTAACCTGTTTGGAAGGTGCTATTCAAATAAAGTTTGATTGATCAATTGATTATGCATGTTTGATCTTCTAGTCTTCTGTGGTGAAATTCAACGACAAAAGGCCTGAACCAGAGCAAATCAACCAGCTCTTCTTTGTCGTCTTTGAATGGCGGGATGCTTTTATGCAAGAAATCAAACTGGTGAGTTCTCCCAGACGTTTTATCCTCATTAGAACTCATCTGTCCGTATCAAAGTATCAGTTTCTAACACGTCTTTGCTTATTTCCAAACAGATAGTGACCGCAAATGCCTGGAGCTCTGTAGCTATTATCTGCGGCGTCTTCATGGCTTTCTTCAAGGCTGCTAATTTTGCCAAACTCACGATTCAGTGGGTGATCAGAATGCGTAAGAGGCATCTGAGGAATAAATCTCGGGAGCTGAACCAAATAAACTGAAACGCTGTACAGATAAGCACAATCTGACAAGATCCAAATCATCCAAGTGACTTTTTATTTCTGTGTTCTGTATTTCTCTGTGTTTCTGTGTATTGATAAAGTTTATCCACACTAAGGAATGTCCATCCATGTTAGAACCTAACATTTTATAGATACAGTGATATGCTCTGAATACTACTGATAGATTAATCATTTCCTAAAAATGGCCAGTTTTACAAGAATTCAGTGAATTTTTTGTTGTTGTTGTTTTTCAAGAGGTATTTCATAATTGTTTTGTACACACGTAAAAGAAACGTTGTTGCTGAAACACTCAAAATGTTTGTTATGGTTTGAGAGCTTTATAAAGGATATTTTAAGGTATGTTTGTTTCAGGTATAAAACTGAGAAAATGTGAACTTTGGTCAAAATATTGCTGGATTTTATAATCTTATTCTAAAGGGAATATTAGTATTTTATGTTTGTATCCTACTTTTTTCAAGGAATATCCCCTTCATGTCACTGAGCATTATAATTATATAGATAACTATAAAGGGATTATTATTATTATGAACTACCTTTCTTCTGTCAGAGTGATCTGCTGTTTTATTTTTGTTTAGGCTGAATCTGTGTGAAATTTGTCTTTTTCTACTATTGCACCATTCCACCATATAATGTATGTTCATTGTTGTTCAAATTTACTTGAATTAATGTTTTAATTGTGTTGTTGTTCAATATTATATCTCATATGCTATGTTGTTAGAAATTTAGGAAAATAATAAAAAATATTTTTATGCCTGAATTTTGTGGTGAAGAACAACCCAAGATCTGTTATCAAATGTTATGAACACACATGCTGCCTGAAGTTTAGATAGATAAATGTAGATAAATGTGGAATAATGAATTAATTATAGAAGTGAGCTGTAACTTTGCTTTATTGTCATTATTAGCCTATTCTTGAACAATGTACAACTAACATGCAGCCAGAGAAATACACATATTAGTTGCATGTATGCAGTGGTAGAAAGTAATTAAGTACATTTACTCAAGTACTGTACCTGGGTACAGTTTTTGCCAAACTACTCCACTACATTTGGAGGCAAATATTGTAATTTTTACTCCACTACTTGTATTCAACAACTTTAGTTACTTTTGCAGAATCAGATAATTAATACAAAATATAAATCAACAAATTTAATTTCATGTTTATTTGACAGGGACAAATACATTTAAATTGCACAACAATTTTCCAAATAAGTTGTAACATAGTACTTTTACACTGTTGCATAGAGTACTTTGTTTTTAATCGTCATGATTAGCCTATTCTTGAACAATGTACAACTAACATACAGCAAGAGAAATACACACAGTAGTTACATTATGCAGTGGTGGAAAGTAACTAAGTGCATTTACTGTACTTAGGTACAATTTTGCCATACTTGTACTTGAGTATTTCCATTTTTATGCCACTCTATACTTCTACTCCATTATATTTTGGAGGCAAATATTGTACTTTTACTCCACTACTTTTATTTAACAACTTTGCAGATTTAGATTATTAATACAAAATATAAATTAACTAATAAATTATGATGTATTATTATAAATTAAGCTGCTACCCAGTAGTATATAAAGTAATTAAAATGAGCTCCACATTTACCAGCTGCAAGATTTAAGTGATTAACACAGTAATGCATCAATAATTATAATATAATATACATTAAATGCCTGAAATGTTCCATTCTGCATAATGAGTTCTTTTACTTTTACTTTTATATATAAATATATTATTATTATTTATTTATTTATTTTTTAATTTTTCATAATGAGTTCTTTTACTTTTACTTTTATATATAAATGTATTATTATTATTTATTTTTAAATTGTTTTAAGTATTTCTTCCATCACTACAGTACAGTAACGTTAAATGTTTATGTATTTTTGTATTTTTGTATATATATATATTATTTTTTTGATGTATAATTTTCAAGGGCATATAAGTGAGAATAAATATCATAGAGTTTCTTGTATAACAAACAATCATAAAACCTGCAAACTTAACATTAAACCTTTTCGACAACACTGCTGAACACATTGTGCTGTTTGCAACAACAGTGGAGTTCTTGAACGCCTCCCAGGTTGTAGTTCAGTCTGGGTGCCAGGAGGAGGAAGAGGAAGAAGAGGAAGAAGAGGATGTTGTTGTTAGCTTCATCGGTGGAGGAGAACATGCAGTAGCCTCACACACATCTGGATATATCTTATAAAGGTAGCCAGCTGTCCTGTCTCAGTATTAAAGCATGATGTCCTAGCTGTTCTCCTTCATGCTTTTATTATGTAGAACATCATTGACTCCATCAGTTAGCATGCTGCTGCTCGCATGCTAACCTAGCTAACTAGCTAACGTTTAGCTGTTACTGTACAGTTACTGTTAATTATGTTAGAAGTCAGTATAATAGTTAGTTAGTTGCTGATCTTCTTGGTTGCTTTTGGATCCGATTGTGATGTTGACACGAACATCTGCACTCTAATAGAATAATACAGCTAGCTACAGCTAGGCTAACAACAACCCTGTCAACCCTTTGCTAGATGAAGTTAGACTAAAGGTAATGCTAGTTTTTAACTTTATACAACTGTAAAGTAGATAAGAGTCGTTGTTGTTGCAGCTGACTAACTTTGCATGCTTTATAAAGTCAGATGTAGTTATTATGGAGATTCAATGCGACTTGTGATGATAAACTCCTAGTTAGCATGCTAATTTAACACTTTAAAGGTCCCATATCATGCTCATTTTCAGGTTCATGCTTGTATTTTGGGTTTCTACTAGAACATGTTTACATACTTTAATGTTTTAAAAAACACTTTATTTTCCTCATGCTGGCTGCTTGAATATACCTGTATTTACCCTCTGTCTGAAACGCTCCGTTTTAGTACATTTCAATGGAATTGCAACGGAATTGCGTTGCTAGGAAACAGTTTGGGTCCATGTTTACTTCCAGTCAGCTGATGTCATTTACATACACTGCAACAGGAAATAAACTGGGACACATTTAGAATGTTTACGTTTAAAACTGTGAAATGGTCTAAATATTGTAGATTTGTGACATCACAAATGGACAGAAATCCTGACGGCTTGTTTCAAAAGCTCAGTTTCTGAATACGGGCTGTGTGTGTTTCTCTGTGGATTAAGCGTTTCGATACTTTCACAGTATTTATATAGAACTTAAATCTGCTTTATAATATAAACGCCATGAAAATGTCACTTTTTACAATATGGGACCTTTAACCATTGTTGTTAAACTGCTTTGAGCAGACGTGCTTTTACTGTCTCTTTCTGCTCACTAACCTGCATTGTTTTGGAGAACACTTAACTTTCTATTTAACTTCAAACACAACGTGTTCAGGGTATGCATGAGGTTTGCAGAAGGAAGCTCTGTGGTAAATTAATCCCAAAAACAAACATCTTCCTTTATCCCCTGTCTGTTTTCAAACAGTTATACTATTACAGGTGCATCAGTAGCTAATATCAGATTAATTTGGTGTCTTTCCCTGTCCTGTCTGCTGCCCCCTACATATTCAGTGGCTGAGAGTGAATATGACCCTTGGATCCTACTGGTATTATAAATAGCTGCCCTCTGGTGCTTTGGGAGTGAAGAGAAATGGTGATGGAGGTGTTGAGAGACATGTTATAATGTCATAAACAGAATATAGGCCTAACTAATCAGGATGATGACCCCTACCCAGACCTTGCCTATGGTCTTTATTAGACTTAGTCTATATTAAACTTTGCTGTTTGACTGATTAATCACCCGATATGGTAAAGGTGAGAGAGTTGTGCATAGACAGATGGAAACAAAGCACTGCCTTGAATTATAAGAAGAAAGCCCCGCATGGAATTTTTTTTTATCTGAAGCATGATGTTTTGGCCCAGTTAGCTTTCATCAGGTCAAAGAGGCACAAAAAACAGACTTAATCTTTATACACAGTTAGGGCTGCTGTCACAGTTAGAAATTCTTAGAATTAATCAACAGATCTGCGAGTTTCTCCACAGAGAATCACAAAAAAAAAATACGTTTAATCTGTGCTCATAAGTTTTTTGGATACAGGTCATTCAGCATAAAAAAAGCAATAAAATGACCAATCGACTAAAAAAATCATAGTCGACTAAGACCAAAGCGACCGATTAGTCGACTAAGGCCAACCTTGCCAAAATATCAGTCTTCTAAGAAAATTTATTTACTTACAGGCCAAATGCTCACCTCCTATCTTGTTCGTAGCCAATATCCAAATCAATATCCCCATCAGAGCCTTGTCGGATGTCGGCTGTAGGAAGGTTAGAGTGCCAGTTTTTCTATTTTGTGATAAGCCTCGAATTCGTCTTCACTACCAGTCAGATTTGAGTGAGAAAAAGCACATTATATTCTCTACCTGCCAATGAGATTGCTGCTTGAAGAAGGTCAATGTGGCCAAAACATTGTGTAGATAAATAAATCAATTACTGGAGCCACTCTCAGTGTGCAGCTATCTTTCTCTTTTCATGAATTGATTTTACTTCATCCTGCAACTGAACCAACACTTTGCTGGCTGTACACACTGGCATCTTCTTTTTCTAATTTAATGTTTTAAAGTAGGGCTGCATCTTCTGATTATTTTTATTATTGATTCATCTTCTGATTATTTTCTAGATTAATCGTTTGGTATATAAAATGTTATAAAATATTGAAAAATGTCCATCCCAGTGTCTCAAAGTCCAAGGTGATGTCTTTAAATGTCTTGTTTTGTCCAGAGAAAAGCAGAAAATCTCTATATTTGAGATGCTGAGAATGACATTTTTCTGCCATTTTTGCATGAAAAATTACCTTAACGAATAATCGATTATCAAAATACTCGGCATAACTTCAACAATAGAGACGGCAGGGATGTTTTCTTTTTGATTTTATAC